>NC_135801.1:7125998-7340998 GCF_964213995.1 Mustelus asterias | reverse complement strand
GAATCGCTGCAGTCCCTGTGCTGCGGGTTGACCCACAATGCCGTTAGGGAGGGAATTCCAGGATTTTGACCCAGCGACTGCGAAGGAACGGCGATAAATTTCCAAGTCAGGATGGTGAGTGGCCTGGAGGGGAACTTGCAGGTGGTGGTGTTCCCATGTATCTGCTGCCCTTGTCCTTCTAGATGGAAGTGGCCGTGTGTTTGGAAGGTGCTGTCTGAGGATCTTTGGTGTATTGCTGCAGTGCATCTTGTAGATGGTACACACTGCTGCTACTGAGCGTCGGTGGTGGAGGGAGTGGGTGTCTGTAGATGTGGTGCCATTCAAGCGGGGCTGCTTTGTCCTGGATGGTGTTGAGCTTCTTGAGTGTTGTTGGAGCCGCACTCATCCCGGCAAGTGGGGAATATTCCATCACACTCCTGACTTGTGCCTTGTAGATGGTGGACAGGCTTTGGGGAGTCAGGAGGTGAGTTCCTCGCCGCAGTATTCCTAGCCTCTAACCTGCTCTTGTAGCCACTGTGTTTAAGTGGTGAGTGTAATAGAGTTTCTGGTCGATGTTGACAGATGACAGTCTTTTAAACCGAGGCCCACCCACCCCCCCCCCCCCCCCCGCCAACTGCTTGTTCCAAAAGAAGAGGGGCAGTCGTGTTTCTCTCTCTCTCTCTCTCTTTCCCCCCCCGCCGCCGCCGCCACAGCCTTGGCATATTTAAAAAGAAAATGGCTGGTGTGCATGTTTCTTAGCCTTCCTGAGAATTGCATGTCACCGAGACAGGAGACCCAAAGGTGCAAAGCTCTATAGAATAGGCAGCATCGCTTCATCTCTTTAAACAACTTGGGGCCAAACTCCAGAGTCAAAATCGCCTTGAGACAAGGGCAGACAGGAACCCCTCCTCTTTGATCAGAGTACAGCAAAAGTATGTTTGTACTTTTTTTTTTCCTTTTGATGTGAATCTAAACCTGAATCAAAATGTTTCATCACTGCAAAGTCTAAAATTGGCAAGCGAGTTAGCAAGGGGAGAAAATTAACTGGTGGTGACGAAGTATTTTGGTTAGAGGGTGGTCTCGCTAACCTGGTAGACAAAGGAGCTGCTGTTGTCCCAGCGTCCGTCATCGTTAAACCCCAACGCCATGTAGATTTTTACATAGATCTGTTTGATTTGACGGGTGCAGAAAGGGATTGCGAATAATTATCCTGAGGAGTTACTCTTTTAAGGGTAATTTTTTTACTTCTAAAGTAATTTATCTGTCTGGCATTAGTTCAAGTGGCTGCTATTTTTTATGATGAGATATAATATAATATATTGGTCTTTCTGTTTTCTTCTGCATCTATCTCTGTTCTTGACCTGTCTTGTTCTTTAGGGTGGGTGGGTCAGTCCGAGATGTGACAGTGGGGTAGTCATAGAATCCTCACTGTAGAAGGAGGCCATTCGGCCAATCAAATCTGCACTGACCACAATCCCACCCAGGCCCCATCCCCATGCATTTACCCTAACTAGTCCCCCTGACACTAAGGGGAACTTTAGCATGGCCAATCCACCTAACCCGCACGTCTTTCGGACTGTGGGAGGAAACCAGAGCATTTGGAGGAAACCCACGCAGACACGGGGAGAATGTGCAAACTCCGCACAGTTAGTGACCTGAGGCGGGAATTGAACCCAGGTCCCTGGCGCTGTGAGGTAGCAGATGAACTGTGCTAAACATCAATAGTGTTTCTGCTGCATGGTCTTAGAGGGGAACCTGGGTTTGGGACATAACCGTCAGCCAGCTTTTGACTCTCTTTTAATTTCCCAAACATAGATTGGAATATCCCTAGGGCTAGAGGTTTGGATGGAGAGGCGTTTGTTAGGTGTGTCCAGGAGAGTTTCCTGACACAGTATGTGGATAAGCCTACTAGAGGAGAGGCTGTACTTGATCTGGTGCTGGCTAATGAACCTGGACAGGTGGAGGATCTCTCGGTGGGTGAGCATCTTGGGGATAGCGATCATAATTCTATCTCCTTCACGATAGCATTGGAAAGAGATAGGATCAGGCAGGCTAGGAAAGTGTTTCTCTGGAGTAAAGGGAAATACAGTGTCATCAGGGAGGAAATTAGACGGGTAAATTGGAAGGAGGCATTCTTGGGGAAAAGTACCGAAGGAAAGTGGAGGATTTTCAAGGAATGTTTGTCTGGAGCTCTGCATGACAACGTTCCGATGAGACAGGGGGGTGTTGGTAGGGTACGGGAACCGTGGTGCACGAAGGTTGTGATGAACCTGGTGAATAAGAAAAGAGAGGCGTACAGAAGGTTCAGAGAGCTAGGAGGTGTTAAGGATTTAGAGGAGTATACGGGATGTAGGAAGGAGCTTAAGAAGGAAATTAGGAGAGCGAGAAGGGGTCATGAGAAGGCCTTGGCGGGTAAGATTAAGGAGAATCCCAAGGCTTTCTACAAATATGTCAAGAGTAAAAGGATGAGATGTGAAGGCATAGGACCCTTAAAAGGTGAAGGGGGAAAAGTTTGTGCGGAACCGTTAGAAATGGCGGAGCTGCTTAATGAATACTTTACCTCGGTATTCACGGTGGAAAGGGATCTGGGTGGTTGTACTGCTGGTTTGCGGTGGACAGAAAGGATCGAGCATGTGGACATAAAGAAAGAGGATGTGTTGGAACTATTGAATGGCATCAAGGTTGGTAAGTCGCCGGGACCGGATGGGATGTACCCCAGGTTACTGTGGGAGGCGAGGGAGGAGATTGCGGAGCCTTTGGCGATGATCTTTGCATCGTCGATGGAGACGGGAGAGGTTCCAGAGGATTGGAGGATTGCAGATGTGGTCCCTATATTCAAGAAAGGGAACAGGGACAGCCCGGGAAATTACCGACCGGTGAGTCTAACCTCAGTGGTTGGTAAGTTGATGGAGAGGATCCTGAGAGACAGGATTTATGATCATCTAGAGAAGTTTAGTATGATCAAAAGTAGTCAGCACGGCTTTGTCAAGGGCAGGTCGTGCCTTACGAGCCTGGTTGAGTTCTTTGAAAATGTGACCAAACACATTGACGAAGGAAGAGCGGTGGATGTGGTCTATATGGACTTCAGCAAGGCGTTCGATAAGGTCCCCCATGCAAGACTTCTTGAGAAAGTGAGAGGGCATGGGATCCAAGGGGCTGTTGCCTTGTGGATCCAGAACTGGCTTGCCTGCAGAAGGCAGAGAGTGGCTGTGGAGGGGTCTTTCTCTGCATGGAGGTCAGTGACCAGTGGAGTGCCCCAGGGATCTGTTCTGGGACCCTTGCTGTTTGTCATTTTCATAAATGACCTGGATGAGGAAGTGGAGGGATGGGTTGGTAAGTTTGCTGACGACACCAAGGTAGGTGGTGTTGTGGATAGTTTGGAGGGATGTCAGAAGTTGCAGCGAGACATAGATAGAATGCAAGACTGGGCGGAGAAGTGGCAGATGGACTTCAACCCGGATAAGTGTGTGGTGATCCATTTTGGCAGATCCAATGGGATGAAGCAGCAGTATAATATGAAGGGTACCATTCTTAGCAGTGTAGAGGATCAGAAGGACCTTGGGGTCCGGGTCCATAGGACTCTTAAATCGGCCTCGCAGGTGGAGGATGCGGTCAAGAAGGCGTACGGCGTACTGGCCTTCATTAATCGAGGGATTGAGTTTAGGAGTCGGGAGATAATGCTGCAGCTTTATAGGACCCTGGTTAGACCCCACTTGGAGTACTGCGCGCAGTTCTGGTCACCTCATTACAGGAAAGATGTTGAAGCCATTGAAAGGGTGCAGAGGAGATTTACAAGGATGTTGCCTGGATTGGGGGGCATGCCTTATGAGGATAGGTTGAGGGAGCTTGGTCTCTTCTCCCTGGAGAGACGAAGGATGAGAGGTGACCTGATAGAGGTTTACAAGATGTTGAGAGGTCTGGATAGGGTAGACTCTCAGAGGCTATTTCCAAGGGCTGAAATGGTTGCTACGAGAGGACACAGGTTTAAGGTGCTGGGGGGTAGGTACAGAGGAGATGTCAGGGGTAAGTTTTTCACTCAGAGGGTGGTGGGTGAGTGGAATCGGCTGACGTCGGTGGTGGTGGAGGCAAACCCGTTGGGGTCTTTTAAGAGACTTCTGGATGAGTACATGGGATTTAATGGGATTGAGGGCTATAGATAGGCCTAGAGGTGGGGATGTGATCGGCGCAACTTGTGGGCCGAAGGGCCTGTTTGTGCTGTGGCTTTCTATGTTCTATGTTCTTGCTCTTTCTTTTTCTCTCCCCTCCAAAACCCGTGCTTGAGAAATGAGAATACGTTGAGAGATGTTTATTTATTTATTAGTGTCACAAGTAGGCTTACATTGACACTGCAGTGAAGTTACTGTGAAAATCCCCAAGTCGCCACACTCCGGCACCTGTTCGGGTACACCGAGGGAGAATTTAGCACGGCCAATGCACCTAACCAGCACATCTTTCGGACTGTGGGAGGAAACCGGAGCGCCCGGAGAAAACGCACGCTGTCACGGGGAGAACATTCGGACTCCGCACAGACAGTGACCCAAGCCAGGAATCGAACCCGAGTCCCTGACGCTGTGAGGCAAGCGTGCTAACCACTGTACCACCGTGCCGCCCGAGGAAAGGTCCGCTTTTCTCGTTGCCCAACAATGAATTGTCCCAAGTTTTCCATTCAGTCTTTTGGTAATCAGGCGGTCTGTCACTTTCCACTTTCCTCTCCATGAGTCACTTGTATAAAATGCTGGTTTGGTCTCAACTGGAGTATTTTGTGTCCAATTCTGGGCATCGCGTTTGAAGGCTTTGGAGGTGACAGACCCAGTTTTGATGGAAGGTTAACGAGTTGAAATATTAGCTCTGTTTCTCTCCCTTCAGATGCTGCCAGACCTGCTGAGCATTTCCCGTTTATATTCCTATCATATTTATTCATTTCAACGAAATCGCTTCTTTTTTTTGGATTCCAGAGAGAGTAGACCCATTTTACTCTATCTCTCCTCAGAGAGGGCAGCCTGTCGGATACACTTGGGAGACTGCCCCAGGAGCAGCTGAGTGGCAAGGCGGGGGCCTGTTAAACAACCTGTCGCCGTTCCCTGGAACTTTGTCCCAGTAATTCTGATTTTAAAATTAGGCCCTTCAACCCTTGTCCCTCCCGCCTTCCTGCATCCAGTGCTTGCAGAGTGCAAAATATAACATCAAATATTAAATTAGACTCTTCTTTCATTCAAATTTAACGCAGCATTTAGATTTTAGCATTCCAGATTAAATAGATGAGCATATAAAATCATAGAATCCCTACAGTGCAGGAGGCCATTCGGCCCATCGAGTCTGCACCGACCACAATCCCACCCAGGCCCTATTCCCATAACCCCTCACATTCACCCTGCTAATCTCCCTGACACTAAGGATCAATTTAGCAATTCATTATATATGTGCTTATAGGTGGCACAGTGGTTGGCACTGCTGCCTCACAGTGCCAGGGAACCGGGTTCAATTCCAGCCTCGGGTGACTTTCTGTGTAGAGTCTGCACATTCTCCCCGTGTCTACGTGGGTTTCCTCCCACAGTCCAAAGATGTGTAGGGCGGCACGGTTATTAGCACAGCGGTTGGCACTGCTTACTCACAGCACCAGGGACCCAGGTTCGATTCCCGGGTCACTGTCTGTGCGGAGTCTGCACATCCTCCCCGTGTCTGCTTGGGCTTCCTGCGGGTGCTCCAGTTTCCTCCCACAGTCCAAAGGTGTGCAGGTTAGACGTGCTAAATGCATGGGGTTATGGGGATAGGGTGGGGGACGGATGGTGGCCTGGATATGATGCTCTTTCAGAGAGTCGGTGCAGACCTCGATGGGCTAAATGGCCTCCTTCTGCACGGTAGGGATTCTATTTTATTCAATAACTCTCTGGTTTGTCCGAAGCTGTTTTTTTGTTCTGAATGAAATAATTTTGCGTTTGTATCTATCTGCAGCAAACAGTTTCTCCAAGACGTCGCTGCCGACTGCGCAGGTTTCCCCGTCCAGTCAGCCAGGCTGGGTGTCTAGCCCAAAGGTATCTGGCACCACTATGAGCAAACCGGAGCAGCAGGATGATACACTGGTTCAGATGGCTGAGCATATCCCTGCTGGTAACAGGACCCCTATGTGTGCTCACTGCAACTCCATCATCAGGTAAAGCTTATTTATTAGTCACAAGTATAGAGACCTATAAGATAATGAAGGGGCTGGATAGGGTAGAGGTGGAGAGATTCTTTCCACTTAGAAAGGAAGCTAGAACTAGAGGGCACAGCCTCAAAATAAAGGAGGGTCAGTTTAGGACAGAGTTGAGGAGGAACTTCTTCTCTCAGAGGGTGGTGAATCTCTGGAATTCTCTGCCCACTGAAGTGGTGGAGGTTACCTCGCTGAATATGTTTAAATCACGGATAGATGGATTCCTGATCGGTAAGGGAATTAGGGGTTATAGGGATCAGGCGGGTAAGTGGAACTGATCCACTTCAGATCAACCATGATCTTATTGAATGGCGGGGCAGGCTCGAGGGGCTAGATGGCCTACTCCTGCTCCTATTTCTTATTTTCTTAAGTAAGGCTTGCATTAACACTGCAATGAAGTTACTGTGAAATTCCCCGGGTCGCCACAGTCCGGCATCTGTTCGGGTCAATACATCTAACCAGCACGTCTGTGCCACCGTGCCGCCTGTACAAGGCAAACCAGCAAAACTCCTTATTGAATGAATATTGTATCAAAAAGTAAATAATAGTTGCTTCGAGTCCACATTAATGGAGCAAAACATCCCAAGGTACATCGCAAAAGTGTTATCAGACAAGATTTGACACCAAGCCACATAAGGAGAAGTTAAGGGTCAGCACGGTGGCACAGTGGTTAGCACTGCCACCTCACAGCACCAGGGACACTGGTTCAACTCCAGCCTCGGGTCACTGTCTGTGTGGAGTTTGCACATTCTCCCCGTGTCTGTGTGGGTTTCCTCCGGGTGCTCCGGTTTCCTCCCACAGTCTGAAGATGTGTAGCATGGCACAGTGGTTAACCCTGTTGTCTTGCAGCTGTTCGATTCACAGCTCGGGTCACTGTCCGTGTGGAGTCTGCACGTTCTCCCCGTGTCTGCGTGGGTTTCCTCCGGGTGCTCCGATTTCCTCCCACAGTCCGAAAGGCGTGCTGGTTAGGTGCATTGGCCATGCCAAATTCTCCCTCATTGTACCCAAACAGGCGTCAGAGTGTGGCGACTGGGGGATTTTCACAGTAACTTCATTGCAGTGTTAAGTGGATTAGCCATGTTAAATGTGTTGGGCTATGGAGGTAGGGTGGAGGGGTGGGCTGCCCTTGCAGAGAGTCAATGTGGACTCAATGGACCGAATGGTCTGTTTCTGCATTGTAGTGATTCTACGGTTCTGCGTGGGTTTTGAGGATAAGTGCAAAGATTTGTTTTCTACTGGTTGTTCTCTCTTCACCTCACCCAGTCCACAGCCTTTTGAGTGGATGGTTATAACAGGAAAACTGACTAGTAATACCAGCTGTACAGAATAGTCCACCCATTTACCTCCAGCCACCCTCCCAAGATCCATTTGCAATGATTAGCTGTTCTCAGGAGCATTTCCCAATAGGTCACTGTACTCTTCCCATTTGTTGACTCGGCCAGGAGATGCAGCGGGGTGAGGTGGAGTTGTGAGGAAGAACATTTTTACACGGCGAGCAGCGATGACCGGGAACTCGCGATCTACAAGGGAGGCGGAAACGGAGATGGGCCAGATCCGAAGGAATCTTTCCCCCTTAGTAGAGGGGTCAGTAACCAAGAGGCCCAGATTTAAATTCAGGGACCGGAGATTTGGAGGGAATTTGAGGAAGAACTTTTTTTTTTCCCCAGAGGGTGGTGGGAATCTGGAACTCGCTGCTTGAAAGGGTGCCAGAGGCAGGAACCCTCACAACGTTAAAGAAGCATTTAGATGACCACTTGCAATGCCATAGAATACAAGGCTCTGGATCAAGTGCTGGAAAATGGGATTAGAATAGGTTCTTGGTGGCCAGCGCAGACATGATGGGCTGAAGGGCCTCTAGTGCTGTAAAGCTCTCTGACTCTATTACGTGGAAGTGACTTCAGAAGGAAATTGGCTATGCACTTGATAGAAATAAACTTTACAGCTGTGGGGCTAGAGGAATGGGACTGATTAGATTACTCTACAGAGGGCGAGCATAGAAATCATAGAAACCCTACAGTGCAGAAGGAGGCCATTCGGCCCATCGAGTCTGCACTGACCACAATCCCACCCGGGCCCTACCCCCACATATTTACCCACTAATCCCTCTAACCTACGCATCTCAGGACTCTAAGGGGCAATTTTTAACCTGGCCAATCAACCTAACCCGCACATCTTTGGACTGTGGGAGGAAACCGGAGCACCCGGAGGAAACCCACGCAGACACGAGGAGAATGTGCAAACTCCACACCGACAGTGACCCGAGCCGGGAATCGAACCCGGGACCCTGGAGCTGTGAAGCAGCAGTGCTAACCACTGTGCTACCGTGCCGCCCATTGAGCATGGGCTCAATGAACCGCATGGCCTCCTTCACTGCCGATAAATTGGAAGGCTGCCAAGTGCCAGATGGAAAGTTTGAGGTGTGGTTCTTTGAAAGTTGCGTTGAGCCTTGTGGGAAGCCAAGATTGAAATTGGTTCTTGGCAATGAAGGCTGACGCCCTCACCATGTCCTTTCCCCCTTGCAGCTCAGGGACCCAGTTTTGCGACATTTGTCTTTGCCGTTGTAATGGGGGCATTGCCCCTTGCTTGTTTCTACATCTCACAGCGGCTCTGGCGTCAATCCTAAACATGTTCCGACCTCGAGACCCCCCCCCCCCCCCGTTAGTACCAGTGAAAGCTGTTTAAGTTCCGTTTGGCATTGGTCTGTCCACAAGTCCGGTATCATTATAGATTTGTGTAATTAATACAACGTACTGTCAATTAGACAAAGCTGCCTCTTCTCTGGGCTAATATATCACTCCCTGCTTGAAAGTGGAGCAGTCAGATCACACAAGGCTGTTTCAGCGTAATTACAGCAGATCCCTCCTGCCCACTATTCTTTCGGCAACACAGAGGAGTTTCAAATTACCTTTCATTTTACACCTTCATAAAAGGCAAGTTAGCCAGTAACGCAAGCCGCAATCCCAGACACAAAAATGCATTACTCCGATATATCTCTCTTTTTAAAACAGTGTCCACAGGAATTAGAATTCCGGTGGTGTGCACACTGTTATTCAGACATTTATTAAATTCCTGCTGCAGCTGGTTAATCTGCCCATCTGTCGACAACAGTTGCCTGCTCTGGTTTCCGGATGCTCCCCCCCCCCCCCCCCCAAATGGGACTACAGTGGATGTGAAAGAGGTGGGAAGCTGATCCTACCTGGCGCAGAGAGCTTTTCCTCTTTAATAACAATAGTGCTAATGAATCCACCCGACCGGTTTGCAGCCACGGTGAGAGGTGAACCGTCGGTCGTACATAAGGGCCCACATTGTGGGGAGACGCAGGCAGCTGAGGTGAGCGCGGAGGTCAGGAGGAGCTTGTCGCGAGGTGGGAGGTTAGGTTGGAATTAGGTCGCTGCCACCACTGAGCGAGGGGAGACTGACTCATCCACATCCATTTAAAGTTTATTTATTAGTGTCATAAGTAGGCTGGCATTAACACTCCAATGCAGTTACTGTGAAAATCCCCTAGTCGCCACACTCCGGCGCCTGTTCAGGTACACTGAGGGGGAATTTAGCATGGCCAATGCACCTAACCAACACGCCTTTCGGACTGAAGGCCCATTGCCCCTAAATTGTGGGGAGGTGATGGCCTAATGGTTATCGCTAGACTATTAATCCAGAAACTCAGCTAAAGTTCTGGGACCCAGGTTCAAATCCCACTACGGCAGGTGGTGGAATTTGAATTCAATAAAAGATATCTGGAACTAAGAATCCATTGATGGCCATGAAACCATTGTTGATTGTCAGAAAAACCCATCCGGTTCACTATTTTTAATTTAATTATTAGTGTCACAAGTAGACTTTCATTAACACTCCAATGAAGTTACTGTGAAAATCCCCTAGTGGCCATGCTCTGGCACCTGTTCGGGTACACTGAGGGAGAAGTTAGCATGGCCAATGTACCTAACCAGCACATCCTTCGGACTGTGGGAGGAAACCGGAGCACCGAGAGGAAACCAACGCAGACATGGAGAGAACGTGCAGACTCTGCACAGACAGTGACCCTAGTCAGGAATCGAACCCAGATCACTGGCGCTGTGGGGCAGCAGTGCTAACCACTGTGCCACCGTGCTGACTAATGTCCTTCAGGAAGGAAATTGGCTGTCCTTACCCGGTCTGGCCTACATGTGACTCCAGAGCCACAGCAATGTGGTTGATTCTCAACTGCTCTCCAAAGGCAGCTAGGGATGGGCAATAAATGCTGACCAGCCAACAACGCCCATGTCCCACGAATGAATTAAAAAAATTATGCAGTCTTGTCTAGCAACACCCACCCAACTTCATCTTAGCGCGATAGTATATGTGCCCCAACCGAGCATGTTTTCAGTGGTGGGGTGCCAACCTTACCACCACCTTCCCGCTTACTTCCATATTACATGGGGTGGGCAAGCCCCAAAATCTGCAGTCCACCTGCCATATAAATCAATTGACCCCACCCCCGTAAGACGCTGCCCACTCCATAATACAGTTGGTGTGAGCCGTTGGGGCAGAGTGGGCAGGTTTTCTTTTCCAATATCCTTATAAAAGAGCGGAAATAAAATGGGGTGCTGTCTTCAAGTGTTGGGGTAGTTGCCCTTTGTCCTTTGTGCATCGGAGGCAACCTACCTGAGATGCTAACCTTCTTCCTATCCACCTGTTCTGTGAAATACTCCACTTCCAACCTAACCCGCCCAAAACCCCTGACTTCGCCCAATGGATCCTGAAGCAAGCTGTGTTCTTGGGACTTGCAGTCCCGGCAGCAGCCACTATAGCGTTGTTGGGGCTGCTGGAACTTCCAGCCAATCTGGCAGCTCCCAGGGGCAGAGGTGCCTCAGGCAGCCAGCCCATTTTGACCGTACACAGTGTTACGGCTGTGGAGCAGGTTGGCACAGGGAGTTGGCCCCACACACCAATGGACGGCATGGTGGCACAGTGGTTAGCACTGCTGCCTCACAGCACCAGGGACCCGGGTTTGATTCCTGGCTTGGGTCACTGTCTGCGCGGAGTCTGCACATTCCCCCCGTGTCTGCATGGGTTTCCTCCAGGTGCTCCAGTTTCCCCCCACAGTCCGAAAGGTGTGCAGGTTAGGTTGATTGGCCATGCTAAATTGACCCTTGGTGTCAGGGGAGATTAGCAGGGTAAATATGTGGGGTTGCGGGAATAGGGCCTGGGTGGGATTGTGGTTGGTGCAGACTCGATGGGCCGAATGGCCTCCTTCTGCACTGTAGGGATTCTATTACTTTGCTTCCGCCGGCGGGGTGGGTGGTGGGGTAGTGTGAGCCATCGGCCGCACATCCTTTAGCCCTCCCCATAATGTGCTGCCCTCTGTGTCAAACCTCACATCCCTCATTATAGTCTCCACTGCAGCACTGTGCTCCGTCAAAGAAAATGTATTTACAATTTAGTGCCTCCCATTCCTGCAGCTTAAAAACGCACGAGATCTTTTCAGCTTTCTCTGCCGGTGAGTCCGAGGTGACTTCCCTGAAATGACAGTTCGTTGGAATCTTGTACAAATGTTGACACTGGCAGATATGTCACTCGCTGGAGTGCCCGTTGAATAATGGATGAGGTGTTTAAGATGGCTCATTCAGCTGAACGATTAACAGATTAGCCTTTTGTCAGAGCACTACAGGCTAATTAATATCTGAAATGAGCATTTGTGTCAGATAATGGCCTCCTGAACATGATCTCGGTATAACAAGTGTGGAGCATGTTTGACTCATTCTGTGACTCTTCCTTCAACCTGTCCTCTCCTCACCATTGTAATGGCAAACCAGTTCTGCGTTCCCCACATCTAAAGCATGCATTGTCTTGCAGTAATGTGCAGTGATATGTAGGTGCACTGGTTTTCAATTTAATTTTGATATAATGATTGCAGCTGTAAAATGAAATGTCGGACACTAACCTTGGTTGATTTATTGTTTCTATCTGTAAAAAGGTGATAGCCTTCGAGTGTCAGGACTAATGCATCTAGAAGTGTACAAAACCAAGCAGTTAAAATGAGGAATTCTCTCTTGTGCTCTCTCTCACGCTCTCTCTCTCTCTTCCTTCCCCCCCCTCCCCAAGACACACATACATGGACATGCGTGCACGTACATGCAGTTTGGCTGTGAATTTCGATTTTGGGCGGCATGGTGACACAGTGGTTAGCACTGCTGCCTCTCCGCGCCAGGGATTTGATTCCTGGCTTGTGTCACTGTCTGTGTGGAGTCTGCACGTTCTCCCTGTGTCTGCTTGGGTTTCCTCCGGGTGCTCCAGTTTCCTCTCTGTCTGAAAGATATGCAGGTTAGGTTGATTGGCCATGTTAAATTGACCCTAGTGTCAGGGAGATTAGCAGAATAAATGTGTGGGGCTATGGGGATAGGGCCTGGATGGGATTGTTGTCGGTGCAGGCTCGATAGGCCGAATGGTCTCTTTTTGCACTGTGTAGGGATTCTATAAAGGTTAAATTGTTTTTTTTGGTTAGTTGTGAGTATCTAGGGTTAAGGAGCCAAGATCGTTAGACTGGGCTCACTGCTCATTGGCCATTGGTGTAATTGTATAGCACGAGAGACTCGAAGGGCTGAAGGGCCCACTCTAATTCCTGTGAGCAAAATGTGTCATGGAGCAAAGCTGGCCATTCAGCCCATGTCTCTGTCAGCTGAGAATGCAGTCTGCAGGTTAGGGTATTTCGGGTGCATATCCCATTGTTTTTTAAAATCACAGAATCCCTACAGTGCAGAAGAAGGTCATTCGGTCCATCGAGTCTGCACTGACCACAATCCCACCCAGGTCCTATCCCCATAACCCCATGCATTTACCCTCGCTAGTCCCCCTGACACTAAGGGTCAATTTAGCATGGCCAATCCACCTAACCCGCACATCTTTGGAGTGTGGGAGGAAACTGGAGCACCCGGAGGAAACCCACGCAGACACGGGGAGAACGTGCAAATTCCACACAGACAGTGACCCAAGGCTGGAATTGAACCTGGGTCCCCGGCGCTGTGAGGCAGCAATGCTAACCACTGTGCCACCGTGCCAAGTGTTTGAGGTATAATCCTGCCCGGTGGGTGAGTGTTTCAGTGACCTGTGCACCATAGTTTCAGCAGTCTGTGTCTCTCATTGGACTGACCTCAACTCCTCACCTGAACCGGATTTGCACCTGTATTTCCGACAACGGAACTTCTATTGGGCGAGCAGCTTTCTTTTCAAAAATAGAACGAAAGTTTCCTTCCTACTTGCGAAGGCTGAAGCCAAGAGACTGGCAGAGAAATTCCTGCTCGGTCTTTCACCTGAGCGAAACCACAAAGGTTGCTGCCAGTTTCGTTTTGACGGTTTGGTCAAGTCGTTTTCTGTTTGTGGAGTGACCGCGTTATGTTTGTTCTCGCAGAGGTCCATTCCTTGTGGCAATGGGTCGTTCCTGGCACCCTGAAGAGTTTACCTGCGCCTATTGTAACCTGTCGCTCGCCCACATTGGATTTGTGGAAGAGAAGGGGTCTGTGTATTGTGAGAAGTGCTACGAGCAGTTCTTTGCCCCTGAGTGTGCCCGATGCCAGAGGAAAATCTTGGGGGTAAGTAATTTAAGATGCTAACCACAGGGAACCAGTAACACTGAAACTACAACCCAAAACGCCACCTTGAATGAACCAGTCATACCAAAACCTAAATAATTCACGTCTTCAGGCTGACTCATTGCACTCGTTCTATATTCCTAGGTTGACAGCGTATAACTGTCCTTTCATTTCTTACCCCCATTCCTTTTCATATTGAAACCTCGATCTCTCTGAAGACCTCGCAATGTGTCATTTCATAGCCAGAGTCACGCACACAAAGCAGTCCTTTGCACGCGCAATCACTTGTTCGATACACAAATAGTGAACCAGGGTGGTGTAGCTGCTGATTTAGATTTTCCGTTGTGCTGGGAAGTAATTAACATCTGGTCAACGTTGTAACTCCCCTTCATCTGCGTACAAACAATGTGAGTGGAGGGAGCATTAAGCGCAGGTTAAGGAGATGTGTATTGTCTCCAGACAGGACAGCCAGTGAGATTCTGCAAGTCCAGGCAAGCTGTGGGGGTCACGGGCATTCGGCCTCTGATCTTCGCGTAAGCGTTCTCCAAGGCGGCCTTCACGACACACGACAGCGCAGAGTCGCTGAGCAGAGACTGATAGCCAAGTTCCGCACACATGAGGACGGCCTCAACCGGGATCTTGGGTTCATGTCGCACTATCTGTAACCCCCCACAGCTTGCCTGGACTTGCAGAATCTCACTGGCTGTCCTGTCTGGAGACAATACACATCTCTTTAACCTGTGTTTAATGCTCCCTCCATTCACATTGTTTGTACCTTTAAGTCTTGATTATCTGTAAAGACTGCATTCCAATCATTATTCTGTAAATTGAGTTTGTGTCTCTGTATGCCCGGTTTGTGAGCATTTCTCCACTCCACCTGACGAAGGGGCAGCGCTCCGAAAGCTAGTGGCATTTGCTACCAAATAAACCTGTTGGACTTTAACCTGGTGTTGTTAAACTTCTTACTGTGTTTACCTCAGTCCAACGCCGGCATCTCCACATCATGATTAGTTATGCCAGGGCATTTTGAGGGCAAATTTATGGTTTACAAAAATGTGTTTTTATATCTATTGCGTATAATTGCAAAAAAAAGCTTGCACGTTGGGTGAAACTTGTCCTCCGGTGATCTTGCAGGTTTTAATCATCACTTGTGCAAGACTTTGTTTTATTATTTTCCTTCTATTACGGTGCCGGTGTTTTGAGTAAGAGACTGTGCCCAGCTTCCCTTCCTCTTGCAATGTGAATAAGCTCCTGTGGACTTGACAGTCCCTCTCACTCTTGTGTGTTTTTTTTTCTGGCCTCACAGGAAATTATCAATGCCTTGAAGCAGACCTGGCACGTCAACTGCTTTGTGTGTGTGGCTTGCATGCAACCCATTCGCAACAATATTTTCCACATGGAAGACGGGGATCCTTACTGTGAGAAAGGTGAATGCTCGATCCTTACGATGTTGCCCGGGAAGGTTATTTCCCACGATCTGCACTGCAGGGGCGGTATGGTGGCACTGTGGTTAGCACCGCTGCCTCACAGCACCAGGGACCCAAGTTCGATTCCGGCCTCTGATCACTGTCTGTGTGGGGTCTGCACATTCTCCCCGTGTCTGCATGGGTTTCCTTCGGGTGCTTCCGGTTTCCTCCCACAGTCCGAAAGATACGTGCGTTAGGTTGATTGGCCATGCTGAATTGACCCTTAGTGTCAGGGGGATTAGCAGGGTAAATATGTGGGGTTACAGGAATCATAGAATCCCTACAGTGCAGAAGAAGGCCATTTGCCCCGACAACGATCCCACCCAGGCTCTATCCCTGTAACCCCGTGTATTTACCCTGCTAATCCTCCTGACACTAATGGACAATTTATCATGGCCAATCCACCTAACTCGCACATCTTTGGACTGTGGGAGAAAACCGGAGCACCCGGAGGAAACTCACGCAGACACGGGGAGAATGTGCAAACTCCAGACAGTGACCCAAGCCAGGAATCAAACCGGGGTCCCTGGAGCTGTGAGGCAGTAGTGCTAATTACTATGCCACCGTGCTGCCTGGGAATAGGGCCTGGGTGGAATTGTGGTTGGTGCTGACTCAATGGGCTGAATCGCCTCCTTCTGCACTGTAAAAGTAAAGTTAAAGTTTGTTTTAGTCACAAGTAAGGCTTATATTAACACTGCAATGAAGTTACTGTGAAATTCCCCTAGTCGCCACACTCCGGCGCCTGTTCGGGTCAATGCACCCTAACCAGCACGTCTTTCAGAATGTGGGAGGAAACCGGAGCACCCGGAGGAAACCCACGCAGACACGGGGAGAACGTGCAAACTCCACACAAACAGTGTCCCAAGCCAGGAATTGAACCCGGGTCCCTGGTGCTGTGAGGCAGCAGTGCTAACCACTGTGCCGCCCATAGGGATTCTCTCGGCTCAGTATCCCCTGTTTTGTGGGTCTGTGGCTGTAGAGCCCACACACGTGTGGCTGCCTCTGTAAACCATTCAGAGTTAAACGGCAACGTTTTAACTGATGTATTGGAAAATCAAGCATTGTTGAAGCTGTGAAGGAGATTTAGTCGAGAACCTTCAGTAATATTGTGCTAAGGTGTTGCCCCAGCAGCTGTACTCTGTCAAGTTCTGTTTGCATGACATCATATCTTGATGCTCATTTAAACACTCCTCAGACAAACGGGCTGTGGAATTAATCCATATACTTTTTTTTTCTTTCCACAGATTATTATAATTTATTTGGAACCAGCTGCCAAGGCTGTGACTTTCCTATTGAAGCTGGCGATAAATTCCTTCAAGCGCTGGGCCACACTTGGCATGATACCTGTTTTGTCTGCGCAGTGAGTAAAGCAAAGCTACGAACACGTGATCCCTGGTCTCCCTATTAAGAAAACCTTGCGTCTGCGTGCATGTCCCGTCCACAGAACCCTGTTCTCTGTGGGCGTTCCTTTCATTGCATTTTGCATGCTGTAAATTCTGACGTCCGTACTTACCATGCAAATTCCTTTATGTAACCCAGCTAACGGGTAGCTTACCCAACAAGCGTTCAAATTACTTCTGAATAAAGGCATTCTCTGCTTTGTTGTGTACAGGTTACATATGGGGGGGGTATTTTTTATGCTTTCTGTAATTTTCAAAAAATGTATTAAGCTGAGTAAGAGAGAGGGGAATTTTGAATTTTTTACTAATTTCTTGCCAGTAAAAGTCACTACATCTGCAAGGCATCGCATTTACTAACCTCTATGAGATGAGAGCCTGATGTGGAGAAAGGTCTTTCCTCATTCTAATTTGAGATTTTTTTAAAGTTGCGTTGAATATTGAACAGAGATGGGAGCGATTGAGAGGAGGGAAGTATATTATCCCCTGACCCTTAACCACCTGTCCTTACCTGGGAATGAGGGAGTGCCTATACTATGAAGAGTTAGGAGCATAAGGACGGAGCGAGGGAATAGGTGGAAGTGATTGCAGTGAAAAAGAGTGAGAAGGGCTTCATGGATGGGAGAAAAGGTAGAGGGCACGATTAGAACAAGGAAATAGAAACTAGAAGCAGGAGTAGGCCATTCGGCCCTTCGAGCCTGCTCCACCATTCATTTTGATCATGACTAATCATATTCAATACCCCCCCCCTGCATATCCCTTGATCTCTTTAGCCTCAGGAGGTAGCATGAGTAATTAGGAAGAGGATTTAAGTAGAACCCATTAACAGTCATATTTCCCCAGCACATTCCCAAATGGTATTCATAGAATCCTACAGTGCAGAAGGAGGCCATTCAGCCCATCGAGTCTGCACCAACCACAATCCCACCCAGGCCCTATCCCCATAACCCCATGCATTTATCCTAGCTAGTCCCCCTGACACTAAGGGGCAATTTAGCATCGCCAATCCACCTAACCAGCACATCTTTGGACCTGTGGGAGGAAACCGGAGCACCCGGAGGAAACCTACACAGACACGGGGAGAATGTGCAAAGTCCACACAAACAGTGACCCAAGCCAGGAATCGAACCCGATTTCCTGGCGCTGTGAGGCAGCAGTGCCAATCACTGTGGCACCATGTGTTAAAATAGGTCTCAAATTTTCTAATGGGCACTTTTTTGCATTATTGGTTCATTTATTTCCATTTAATTCCAGGTGTGTTGTGCTAATTTGGAAGGCCAAACCTTCTTCTCCAAGAAGGACAAGCTACTATGCAAGAAGCATGCCCATACAGTTAACATCTAAAGCACATTGACGAGATGCCAGGAAGAGGAGGATTGAAGAGGACATATCGAAGAGATGAAAAACAAATGAATAATTTGCTCTTTTTTGTTGTTGCTGTGAAAGGCATCAGAACCGTAACTTAGTCATTTGGGGTTTGGAGGGGAAAGGAATTGGTGTGAGGTGTTTGAATCTATTTTGGTTTTGGGCTCTTATGTAGATCTTTAACTGGGAATACTTGGGTGGTTGGTGGCCAGTGTTGTGAAGTTATCGTATTTTGCCCGCTTAGGGACTGCATTCAGGAACCTATCTTGAATCTTTTAACGACCCTGTAATGTAACATTTGTGGGGAAATGCAGGGTGGCCTTCAAACACACACAACTCCATTTAATTCAAAATTTGCATAAATAATTCCAATTGCTCTGAAGGCCCCATGCGATGATGTAGGTAAAATGATCCTACTCGGTATCCAACAACACTTACTAATTACGCTGATATATTTGGAAAAGTATGAAATTGCACTGAATAACTTGTCTATCTTGAATTCATGCCCTTAATAGGTTCAGAATTTATCTGGTCCTATTCCATTACATTGTGTAGTGTTTGCACGTCTGATGTCCTTACGACCGTGAATTTCCTTTGGAAGAAATGAGTTTAGTCATACATGAGCCATTGGTTATGGTCTTGTGAACGAGTGTGATGGAATTCGACAGAAGTCTATGAAGGGAAATAGTGTTTCATTCACAAGATAGGTGATGGATGACCTAATCTTGATTTGATCTCTGTTGGAACATACATAACTTCAAAGGAAAAATAAATCAAGGGAAACTGTCCCGGGCGCTGCAAGATTTTCACGCAATCGTGACGTGCGTCTTGCGAAACATCTTTAATGGTGAAATTAAATGGTATCTTGTTATGCAAGTCATGATGGTGGTTGGGAATAATGCAACTACCAGGCTGTCTGGGAATCCTGGAATTGTCTGTTTTATTCAACCGTAAACTGGAAGAGTGGCGTAAGATCGAGTGCCACGAATTAACTGGTAATTACTTTTCCAGATCAACTGGACTTCTAAACAAAGTTAGTGTGTCTTAAATTAGCATCTCTTTAGAGGCATGGGAGTGACCGGGGCTACTGAAGTGGCATTCTGCTGATAATCTGAATTTTGAGAGCCAGAACGGGAGGTCTTTTGGATGGGAGGGAATCTCCCTGCCATTTAGGAGAGAAAGAAGAATTCCAGATTTGAAAATGGGGTTATGGGCATTCTTGCCATTTCTCATGGGGTAAACACTTTAGCTGTATATGCAAAGAACCACAAGGGCAAACTGGACCAGGTACTTCTGTACCTCTGTGGAAAAACCAGGGGTAGTCTGGAATATTCTTGTTTAAAGAAAAGCAAAAATCTCTCAACTTTACCTCTTGAGCTATGCTGAGACCCATGTTATGAACAGGGGAGTTCACTTGTTACTGGACAATGGAGCTTGGTTTAAAACGACCTAACTCCTGTTACGACATTAAATTTGTCTGGAATTTTCTGGGAGGAGGGGGTTTATGTTGGGTCTTGAGATGGCTGAGTGCGTGCAGCTGGATAGCGTTTTCATTCTTCCCCCCCCCCCCCCCCCCCCCCCCCCCCCACTTCTCCCAAGAGTTATTGATCAAGACACCTGTTGTCATGAGGGGTGGGTGATCTGACTGCTACAGTCGGCCATTTTGTGGATTTGTGTTTGGTGAAGTGCGCTGAGTATCTGTTTTAAGGAATGGGCAGCTTAAGGTTTTTTGTCTGGCCCTGTAACAAACCAGTTGTGCTGGTTGCAGTGTATCTGAGAGGGTACAGCAATACTGGCATCGGGAGTGGAGGGGAAGTTTTCAGATTTATTCCTTTGATGCTCAGGCAGCATTTGGCTCCATATTGGGTTGACGGATGCATAAAAAAGGGCAGTGACACTGTCGTGACTAGCGCGCTGAAATGCCAACAGTTGTTGCCAGTCCATGAAAATTGTTCCAGCTGAGACTATGCGGCTGTGGAGAAAGAAGGTTTCTTCTTTATGTTTCCCCCTTTCTCTCGGCAGTTGAAACGTTGGCTGCTCCTGCTTTGCTTGTGTCGTGGGGCAGTGCGTAGTCACGGGCGGGAGGCTGAGAGATGACGCCTACGCACATTTGTTTATCCACTGGGGCCGCCACGTTCCTGCTTCATGCTAATGTGCAATCTGCATGGTTCCGAGTTCCACTTGTCGACGCTAGTTACACAAGCAAAGTTGCACGACGTTGCTTGTTTTTTTAAAAAAGAAATGTATGACCCAAGCTTGTCGTGTATTTTAATTTTTAACACAAGGATGTACAGGTTAAATATTCTTCAGGTTGTTCGCAGGTTAATGCAGTGGCTTTGTGTAACCAGAGGAGCAGCTCTGATAGAATCCTTCTTCTTGGGCAAAAAGGCAACTTAGCCAGGAAATTCACTTTTTATTCTTGCCATAACTTTTTTTCAATGGAATAGCACACTTTGGGTCTCATCTGCTGTATCGGGGTAGTTTGATTAGCTGGGTTACAGGATAGCCGTATTGCCCAGAGTAAGCAACTAAGGAGCGTGGCTCAAAATGACCTTGTTATATTACTCAAACTCAAATATTACTGAACTATTGGGCTGAGGGGGCCCATATTGTATCCTGAGATGGCCAAGTGTGGGGGGGCGGGGGGGGGGGGGTCACAGTCTTTACACTCAACACAAGATGCTTATCTAATGTCATCAGCTTTCTCTGTTATTTCAAGTTATGTAGTGTCACAATAATGCTTAAAAGATGTTGCTAATGTATCTTTTGTCTCAACTTTGGGATCACTGTTTCGTAAGATGAGCTGAAATTCTCATTCATGTACTAAGTAAGCATTGGAGGAGATGTGTTTTATTTATATGCCTTGATGTATGGTGCCAGGCACTGGAACGAATGGAAGTGGGCTGGTTCTGTCTCCACACACTGGGGATGGAATGTGTCAATATGTGTGTTTGTACCATCGCCTTTTAATGGTACTAAACCAGAAAGTATACATCAGGAGTGAACCTTGGGAGAGGAAAACGTGTCGCACTGCTGAACCGTTCATAATTTGATTAAAAAGATTTTTAAAAACTTTTTTTCTCACAGCACCTTTTACAGTAAGGGAGAGGTTAGACCATCTGTGCCTATGGTACACACTTTTGCACATTAATCGAAATGCCTTGCCACAGTGAAGGAGGATCTGGAGTTGTGTTAAAAAGGAGAATGCGATGGTGGCTAATGTGAAGCGGAGGTTTTGCCATGTGTTCATTTCCTCACTTCTTCCACCCAACCCCTCCACTAGACTCGCCAGTCATTTGTGATACAGCCCATAACTGATACTACAGCACTGAGCCCGAGTTGTGGTTGGTTCATTTCGGTCTGCTCTCTGCGTCCTAACCTTCATGGGACCTGATTCAGGTTTTGTACAGTATGCAGTGCACTAATAGAAAAAGGTTAATTTTTTGTGCTAAACTTCGGTCAACCTGTTTGAGTGGATAGTGCAGTTAGGCTGTGGGTTATATGTCGACCTTATAAATCAAGAGAGAATGTTGTGTGGACACTCCCTCTCATCACTCTGAACAGCCTGTGATGAATATTTTTGAAGCACTTGCGGGAACATTTCAGATAGTCAAACCACCCGAGTTTGTGCAACTTCCAAATGTATTTAGAATTGATTTTAAAAAAGGCTTTGGGATATTGATAACTGAAAAAATAAAATCACTGAAACAACACGGTGGCACAGTGATTAGCACTGCTGCTTCACAGCGCCAGGGATCCAGGTTCGGTTCCCGGCTTGGGTCACTGTCTGTGTGGAGTTTGCACATTCTCCTCGTGTCTGCGTGGGTTTCCTCCGGGTGCTCCGGTTTCCTCCCACAGTCCAAAGATGTGCAGGTTCGGTGGATTGGCCATGCTAAATTGCCCTTAGTGTCCCAAGATGTGTAGGTTTAGGTGGGTAAGCCATAGTATATGTGTGGGGTAATGGGAATAGTGTGGAGGGATGGGCCTTGTTAAGATGCTGTTTTGGAGAGTGGGTGCAGACTCACTGGGCTGAATGGCCTCCTTCTGCACTGTAGGGATTCTATGATTCTAACAGAAGGAAACCTGTCTGGATTTAAAGCATTTGAAAGAGTTGTATGAGGGTTCTGCTTTGATATTTATGCATGCCTATTTTATAAATATATACAGTGAGAATACTTTTGAACCGAAATACTCGATTGCTGATATGCTTGGATTCAATCAGTAGCTCGATTGTAACAGAAGTATAATAACATGGTTTGCTTTCCTATATACATATTAATAAATTTTTATCTCACTATCTTTGAAAGGAACTTCTACATTTCCAAGAGTTGTGTTTTTTTTATTTGTGCCAATATAACTCGCTACTTTAGGATGCAACGGTCAAGATAAAGAAATTGTGACCTATTTGAATGAGGTCGAGTGGGTCTATATTCTCTGACACTCCAAAGAATGACAGGTGACTTCAGCGAAATGTATAACATTCTTCGAGTGTTTGACGGGATCAGTGCCGGGAAGCTAGTTTCACCTGGCTGAGGAATTTGGAATACTGGGTCACGGCCTCACGATAAACATAAAAGATAGGAGGAGGCCATTTGGCCCTTGGAGCCTGCTCCGCCATTCATCACGATCATGGATGATCGTCCAACTCCATAGCCTAATCCTGCTTTCTCCCCATAACCTTTGATCCTGTTCGTCCCAAGTGCTATATCCAGCCGCCTCTTGAATACATTCAATGTTTTGCCATCAACTACTTCCTGTGGTAATGAATTCCACAGGCTCACCACTCTTTGGGTGAAGAAATGTCTCCTCATCTCTGTCCTAAATGGTCTATCCTGTATCCTCAAACTGTGACCCCTGGTTCTGGACGCACCCACTGTCAGGAACATCCTCCCTACATCTACCCTGTCTGGTCCTGTTAGAATTTTAGAAGTCTCAATGAGATGCCCCCCCCTCATTTGTCTGAACTCCAGCGAAAACAATCCTAACCCGAGAAGGGGTCAACCTTTCAGAACTGTGATGAGAAGAAACTTCTTCAGTCAGAGAGGGCTGTGAATCTTTGAAATTCCCCACACCAGAGGAAGTGGTGGCGTTGTGGTATTATGACTGGACTAGTAAATTAGAGACCCCGGGGTAATGCTCTAGGGACCCGGCTTCGAATCCCACCACGGCAGGTGGTCTAATTTGAATTAAAATTCTAATGATGACCATGAAACCATTGTTGATTGTCGCAAAAAAAACCCATCTGGTTCACTAATGTCCTTTAGGGAAAGAAACCTACCATCCTTGCTCAGTCTGGCCTACATGTGACTCCAAACCCACAGCAATGTGGTTGATTCTTAACTGCCCTCAGGGATGGACAATAAATGCTGGCCCAGCCAGCGACGCTCGCATCCCATAAACAAATAAATAAAAAACACCAGAGGACTGTGAATGCCTTAAAGTCATTGAGTGTATTCAAGACCGAGATTGGTAGATTCTTCGTCACAAAGGATATGGGGATAGGGTGCGAAAGTGGATCTGATGTCGAAGATCAGACGTGATCTTACTGCGTACTGTAGCAAGCTAAAGGGTCTATGTGGCTTATTCTGCCTTGGGGACATGGTGGCACAGTGGTTAGCACTGCTACCTCTCAGCGCCAGGGACCTGGGTTCAATTCCAGTCTTGGGTGACTGTGTCGACATTTGCATGTTCTCTCCCTGTCTGCATGAGTTTCCTCTGGGTGCTGTGGTTTCCTCCCACAGTTCAAAGATGTGCCGTGCTAAATTGCCCCTTAGTGCCAGGGGGACAAGCAGGGTTAATGTGGGGTTACGGGGATTGTTGTCGATGCAGACTCAATGGGTCGAATGGCCTCCTTTAGCACTACAGAGAACCTTATTCTGAATCTTATGTCTCTTTGCCCTCCATTTCTTCCCCCCCGCCCTGGAATTTCAATGGCGGGGTGTTGCTGGGCCTCCCACTAAGGTAAACTTGATTCAAGAGTACTTATCTGAAAGGTAACACTGTATTCAATATGTGCATACTGTCATGGGCCTTTTTTCTCTGAAACATAGAAGGCTGAGTGGTGATCTTATAGAGGTCTTTAAAATAATGAGGGGCATAGATCAGCTTGATAGTCAATATCTTTTCCCAAAGGTAGGTGAGTCTAAAACTAGAGGGCTTAGGTTTAAGGGGAGAGATACAAAAGTGTCCAGAGGAGCAATTTTTTCACACAGGGTGGTGAGTGTCTGGAACAAGCTGCCAGAGGTAGTAGTAGAGGCGGGTACAATTTTATCTTTTTAAAAAGTGTTTAGACAGTTACATGGGTAAGATGGGTATAGAGGAATTGGCCAAATGCGGGCAATTGGGACTAGCTTAGGGGTTTTTTTAAAAAAAGGGGGCGCCATGAACAAGTTGGGCCAAAGGGCCTGTTTCCATGCTGTAAACCTCTATGACTCAATGTTGCCACGGTGATGCATTGCTGCTGCTTGTAGCTACTCCTACAGGAGATCTGCCATCATGGTATGTTACACTCATCTGTCTTGAGTCAACCTCACACATCCACTGCAGTTCCTCTGCAACCACTCTGTGACATCTGTCATCCAACTGCAACTCCTCAAAGAGATCTCAGTAGCTTTTCTGCTGAGTAAATGGCCAAAATACTGACTTTTTTTCTGTACTTCACTTTTTAAGAGTTCTTTTTGCTCTTGCTACTTCAAGCACCTCTTTATTTTCCTTATTATGTCACTTGAACTCTTGGTCCTCCAAATGGCAATTTTCTTTTGGACCAGACTGCTTGTAAACATCTCTTTCTATTGGACCCTGATCCAAGCCTCTGTCCGAATACCCTCTCCATTGCCTATGTCCTCTGAATGGGGGATATATATGAAAATAAATGAGGTCAGTTATCACTCAGAACAGTTTCCATCTCGGAAACACTGCCCTGTTTCCGTCCCTGGCTCTGCCCCATGTGCTGCTGAAGACCCTCATTCAAAGGTCTGTTATTTCCAGATTTGCCTATTCCAATGCCATCCTGGCACACACACACTAATATGCAATGCCAGTCACTGCCATTAGCCACGTGCTGAGTGATGACTGACCTCATTTATTTTCATATATATTCCTATTTGGCGGATGTGGGCATTGGTGAAAATGCTGTTCTTTATTGTCCATTCTAAATTGCCCTTGAGAAGATGATGGCGGGTCACCCTGTCACGTTGCTACAACCCATATGGTGTAGGTACACCAACAATGCTGTTAGGGAGGGAGTGCCAGGGTTTTGACTCTGTAACATTGAGTTTCCTATTTTTACATTTACAGCTACTCCAAAAGCTCTTCTGATATGACAATTACAACCAAGCAACCTCTCTGACCCTGAAAACCTAATTTCGCGCATGTGGATTCGGAATGAAATTATTGTTGGAGATTTTTCTAAAAAGTAACATTTTTACCTGTCTCATTCCCCCTCACCCCCTCAATTTTACCCTTCTCTCCCTGTCTTGATTTTGCTTTCTTTATGGTTTTACGTGGATTAGATTTACTTCCTGGCTTAGATATTACATGGCCGAGTGATCGTAGAATCCCAAAAGTGAAGGATGAGGCCATTGAGTCTGCACTGACGACAATCCCACCCCAGGCCCACAACTCCGCACATTTACCCTGCTAATCCCTCTAACCTACACATCCCGGGACACATGAAGCGGCAAAATAGCATAGCCAATCAACCTAACCCGCACATTTTTTGGATGTGGGAGGAAACGGGAGCATCCGGAGGAAATCCACGCAGACACGAGGAGAACGTGCAAACTCCCCCCACACACACACACACACACACTGACACAAGCCGGGAATTGAACCCGGGTCCCTGGCACTATGAGGCAGCAGTGCTAACCATTGTGCCACCATGCTGCCCATCATTATACAATTTGATTCTTTGAGGAGTCATGGTGTTGCTTGTCCCTGCTTTCATTTGCCATAGATCCCCCTGGAGAGGGTGCTACTCTGTAATGGCTGTGTCAATACCCTAACTTGTTATTCAATAGCCCACAAAACGTGTGTGAGCAACTGTAAGGGTGAAGAACAGCAAGCACTGTTCCTCTGGTCTCTGCTGTAATCAGTGGCAATCTGTTTGGAACATATTATTGCATTGGGATGAACAGATAAGCCATTGAAGAACAATCAGTCAATATTTAAAAGCAAGTTGCTGCTGAGGTACCGGATTGAAAAGGAATGGATAATTAACAAGCCCCTGTCTTTGGAGAACCAGGTGTTGTTGGCTTCTTAAGCAAACAAAGTAGACCAATTAAATTACTTACAACAAGGATGTGAGTGAAAATGTACCGGTTAAAATCTGAAGGCCTCTGAAGAGGTTAACCTAGATGCAAGTACTTTTTGTACCAGATAAGTAACTATTCAAACAGAACACAGCCAAACCTACAGATAATTCATCCTCAAGAAGCTAGTAATTGGATTCTGTGGTTTACTGAGGCATTGAATTGGAATTGTTTAGACTAACAAAACCCCCTGTAAAGCAAATCACAGTTGGTTTCAGAGAAATGCTATTATTTTTAAAGAACCATGAATGTTGATAGTCAACTGTGGAGCTTGGAAACTATGGATTTTAACATTGTGGAGTACAGCAACATGGCACCTATCCATATCGACGAATTATTGGATGTGATTATGGGTCCAAATTTCTGGTCAAAGAAAAGAAGCAAGTGGTGCTCCATTGTCCACAGGGAATCAGGAAAATGAATGAAATTACTGCAATTTCTACATCAAACTTCTAGGATTGGCATGGTGGCGCGGTGGTTAGCACTGCTGCCTCACAGTACCAGGGACCCGGGTTCAATTCCCGGCTTGGGTCACTGTCTGTGTGGAGTCTGCACACTCTCCCCATGTCTGCATGGGTTTCCTCCAGGTGCTCTGGTTTCCACCCACAGTCCAAAGATGTGTGGGTTAGGATGATTAGCCATGCTAAATTGACCCTAGTTTTGGGGGGATTAGCAGAGTAATTATGTGGGGTTACGGGGGTAGGGTGGGATTGGTGCAGGCTTGATGAGCCGAATGGCCTCTTTCTGCAATGTAGGGATTCTATGATCCACACACTGGGTGTGGAATGATTCTCTTGATCTGCACGGTCTGCGTGGGTTTCCTCCAAGTGCTCCGGTTTCCTCCCACAGTCTGAAAGAGGTGCTGGTTAGGTGCATTGAACAGGCGCCGGAGTGTGGCGACTGGGGGAATTTCACAGTAACTTCATTAGTGTTAAGATAAGCCTTACTTGGGAATAATAAAAAAAATGAATAAATATTTTACAAAGGGGCGCAAGAATCATATGTGACAAAGTCATCCATTAATACTAGAGATCTATAATCCGTACTGACGTTGGTACTGATAGGGTGTTTGATACATTTCCACACTAGATTTTAAAGATGTATTGTGTGGATGTATCTGTATATGCATCTGCTAAACAACTGAGGATAAGCTAATCATTATCAAAATACAGAAGAAACGCAAAGGGTAGGAATTTTCCAGCCACCCTCGCTCCAAGGGTGGAAAATCCTGCCCGAGGTCAACGGACCATTGCAAGGGCGGGACAGGAAAATTCCGCCGTAGAGGTTCGTTACACTTTTCAAACACAAGCAGCAACCAACCATTCCATTGAAAAGAAAAAAGACATGAACATCTATTCACAACTGCAGGGCGCGTCAAAGAAATTTACCCCAATTGGAATATTCTTACTCACAGTTTAAAGGTTTTGAAGTTTATTTATTAGTGTCACTGCATGAAGCCACAGCGAAAGACGACATAGACAATCCCCAAGATTGATTGTCAAGTAATTGGTTTGCAATTGAATGTGTTGTGATTGTTGCGTGAATTTGTAAATAAATTTTCACTTTCTAATGTTGACCAGCAGCTGGGAGAGTTATTGAGTCTGTCAGTTGATAATTGTCAAAAAAAGGATTCCAAACTTTTCTATTCTTTTGTTGTTGAATTGACCATTTTTGACACAGACAGCCCATTGGGAACTGCATATTAATACTTATCTGTATGTGGCATACACTTATGCTGGAACTGCCAATGTATCTCAATGTTGTACTTGCTAGGGTATCCCTATACATGCTGAGGGAGGAATACCTCTCTATCCAGTGCCTCTATCATGGTCAGAATTGATTGTGTGGGATCAGCTTACTCACTCTTCTAGAAATCCTGGGAAATTGACATCAGGTTTTCCTAAATTTTGTGATAGAGTAGATTTTTTTTTATAGAAATATGTCTTGTACAGGTGGGCCAGGTCACAGGAATAGGTACACACCTGTCTTTAACACATCCAGCCCACCACCCAGCCTTGTTTTAAATGAAATGAATCCAAAACTGAAAAGGATATTGTGAGCCTTTGTATTGGCTGAATTTTCGGCAATGCCTGGTCTCTGGGGAACTCCGCTAACAAGAGTGTATCAAAGCAACTTACCCCAATTAGAATATCCTTACTCTCACTTTAAAGTTTTAAAATTTATTTATTAGTGTCACAAGTCGGCTTACATTAACACTGCAATGAAGTTGGTGTGAAGATCCCCTAGTTGCCACACTCTGGCGCCTGTTCGGGTACATTGAGGGAATATTTAGCCTAGCCAATGCACCTAACCAGCACTTCTTACAGACTGTGGGAGGAAACTGGAGCACCCGGAGGAAACCCACGCAGACACGGGGCGAACGTGCAAACCCCACCACAGAGTGTGACGCAAGCTGGGAATCGAACCCGGGTCCCTGGCGCTGTGAGGCAGCAGAGCTAACCACTGTGTCACCATTTGATTCCCTTCCGAATCAAATGTTACTCCATCTGCAACCCACCCCCCGCCAGTTCTAGAAACTCATCCAGTATCCAATCTATCCTTCCTAAATAATGTATACCTGTACATATGGTACAGTAGTGTACAGCTTCTGGTTTTATGTTACATTAATGTTATTGCCTATTTCTATCATGCCCCATTTTTGTTTCCATTGTTTTTTGATGTTATCATTGTCTATTTTGTCAGGTTTCCTATTGTATTTTATGCATTTCCCACACTTCCAGATAAGCACTTAGTTTGATCAGGCTTTTTGTGTTCCTGTCTTGAACAAGTTATTGATTGCACAGTAAGTGATAAGTGATGTAGTGAATTGCTCTCACTGCAGCACTTACATAATCAGTGTTTCATTTCTGGGCTATTTAACTGTACAACTATGACTGTGTTAGTAGCTTGGTCTCAAGGGTATCTCACTTAACACATAACTAAAATTGCATCAAGATAAAGCTTTTAATCAGTGTTATGAAACACGTTTGCAATTCTGAACTTGCTACCCATTTAAAACAAGCCACACAACTGATAATGGTTTCGTTTTCACTTGTCTTACCCGCCCGACCCCATCCATACTCCTGGCTTGCACCCATCCTGGAGGTGAAAGTCCCGGTTCAATGGGCAGCACTTCTGTCTCTGAGGCAGGAGTTTGTGGGTTGATGTCCCACTGCCGGAATACAAGCACAAAAGGTGCAGGACGGAGGGAGTGCCGCAGTGTCAGAGATGCTGCCTTTCAAACGGAACATTAACCGGAGACCCGGTCTGTTCTCCTGGGTAGGGGTAGAAAGTTCCTCTGGCACTATTTCAAAGGAGGAGAGAAATTCTGCTCCGTGTACTAGCCACTTTTTAAGCCCTCAACCGACATCACCAAAACAAGTGCTCCAATCATTTTCACATTGCAGTTCAATGGAAACTCCCTGTGGGCAAACTGGCCACCTCGTATAAAGTTAAAGTTTATTTATTAATCACAAGTAGGCTTATGTTCACACAACAATGAAGTTACTGTGAAAACCCCCTGGTCGCCACACTCCGGCGCCTGTTCGGGTACACTGAGGGAGAATTTAGCATAGTCAATTTACCTAACCTGCACACCTTCGGAATTGGAGCACCTGGAGGAAAGCCAAGCAGACACGGGGAGAACGTGCAGACGCCACACAGACAGTGACCCAAGCTGGGAATCGAACCCGGGTTCCTGGGCTGCTGTGAGGCAGCAGTGCTAACCACTGTGCCGCCCATATCCTACATTACAACCATGACTATACTTCAGAAAAGTGATCAACTGTAGGAAATCACTCTGACTCCACCTAGGAACTTAGAAATGCCAGAATACAAACCCATGTTACAATGTTGTTAGGGGCCATTACATTTCAAAAAAAATAAATGTGAACACCCCACAATTAACCCTCAGAGCTACGTGACAAGGTTTCACACTTACAAACAAGAACAAATATTGTAAATCAAAAATAATTAAACTTGGCACTGTAGCTTATCATGCCTAATGCTATAACCTCAGTTCCACTCTTTGCTCCCCCATGTCAAGCATTTCCTTCTTTCAGGGAATCTTGAAGGTTCATTCACTTCTTCTCTTAGCTCAACCTGCAATTTGGAGCTGACATTCTCTGTAAGACAAAATTGGTAAGCTCATCTCTTCAGAATTTATTATATTTCTCTTTGGTGTTCCAGCTTTCTCCACAGTGCAAGATTTCAAAGGGGTTCGTGGGGCGGCATGGTGGCACAGTGGTTAGCACTGCTGCCTCTCAGCGCCGGGGAGCTGGTTCAATTCCCGGCTTGGGTCACTGTCTGTGTGGAGTTTGCACGTTCTCCGTGTGTCTGCGTGGGTTTCCTCCGGGTGCTCCGGTTTCCTCCCACATTCCAAAGTTGTGCAGGTTAGGTTGATTGGCCATGGTAAGTTGCCCCTTAGTGTCCCGGGATGTGTAGGTTAGGTGGATTAGCCATGCTAAATTGACCCTTCGTGTCAAGGGGATTAACAGACTAAATACATGGGGTTATGGGGATAAGGCTTGGGTGGGATTGTTGTTGTGCAGGCTCGATGGGCCAAATGGCCTTCTCCGGCATTGTAGGGATTCTATGATTCTTCCATTAATGTTTGGTTAAACGACCTTACAATTTCTTTACCAACCTCTCAATTCTGAATTCATTTTAAACATCAAAAAACACCCTTGATATCTGCTCCCAAACAAGACCTTGTTTGGGAGCAGATGTCCACTCCATCTGACGAAGGAGCAGGGCTCCAAAAGCAAATGGCATTTGCTACCAAAAATAAACCTGTTGGACTTTAACCTGGTGTTGTTAAAACTCTAACTGTAGTGGGATTCGAACAGAGCATTACCCTGGGTTTCTAGATTACAAGTCCAGTGATGATACCACTGCACCAATGCCTCCCCAAATATTGAATTGCTAGAGGAGACAATGTGTCGGACTTGGAGGTCAGCTATGGCCAACAGCTGATTGTTGACCTGGAGGTAGGAGAGTAATTTGCAAACTTGGATTATTTTGTCATTACATTTAAGATATTAGCATAGACAATAGGTTTCTTGTTTGCTTGACAGGCGGTAGGAGTGGGGTAGAGAGGTTTAGGGATGGGCTTCCTGAGCTTCAGGCCTAAGCATCTGAAGCACGGTCACCAATGGTGAAGAATTAACTTTGGGGATACTCAAGCGACCAGAATTAGGTGAGCGCAAGTATCTTGGAGAGTTGTCAGGCTGGAGGAGGTTATAAAGGCAGAAAGGAGTGAGAACATGGAACTGAGGGTGAGAATTTTAAAATCAAAGCATTGATCAACGGGGGGCTAATATAAGATCAGCAAGCCCATAGGTGGGAGGTGAAAGGAGCTAGGCATGAAACATACAAACTGGAAGCAGGAGTAGGCCACTCAGCCCTTTGAGCCTGCTTCACCATTCATTATGATCATGGCTGATCATCAAATTCAATATCCTGATTCCTCCTCCATTCCCCCCCCCCCATATCCCTTGATCCCTTTAGCCCCAAGAAATATATCTAATTTCTTGAAATCGGACAATGTTTTTTTTGGCCTCAACTTCTTTCTGTGATATGAGTAAGGACACCAACAATACTTCCATTTTTAATCGTAGCTTCAATGAGCTGGTTCTATGTTGGGAAGTCTGTTGACTTTCCCTTTACTTACTCTAGTTACCTTTGTTTTTCTTCTCTCCTGTGAAGTAGGATTTCACTGGTGCCAGTAACTCTTCAATATCCAATCTGCCAATTTTCACATAAGGACAGAGGAGAGTTGACCAGTTACTTGGCCATGGAAGTCTTTGGCTGGAATTTTATCGCCCCGCCTATCACGGAAATCAGAGCGGGCGAGGGGTGGGCAATGGACCCTGGGGCAGGATTTTATGGTTTCAGGAGGTGCGAGCCTGTAACATCCCACCCTTTGTGTTTGAGCCAGATCACTTCATCGCGACATTATGATTTATGAATGTGTGTGTGTGGAGTTTGCACATTCTCCCCGTGTCTGCGTGGGTTTCCTCCGGGTGCTCCGGTTATTACAGTCCAAAGATGTGAGGGTTCGGTTGATTGGCCAAGCTAAATTGACCCAAGTGTCAGGGAGATTAGCAGGGTAAATATGAGGGGAATAGTGTCTGGGTGGGATTGTGTTCAGTGCAGAAATCATAGAAACCCTACAGTGCAGAAGGAGGCCATTCGGCCCATCGAGTCTGCACCGACCACAATCCCACCCAGGCCCTACCCTCACATATTTACCCACTAATCCCTCTAACCTACGCATCTCAGGATTCTAAGGGGCAATTTTTAACCTGGCCAATCAACCTAACCCGCACATCTTTGGACTGTGGGAGGAAACCGGAGCACCCGGAGGAAACCCACGCAGACACGAGGAGAATGTGCAAACTCCACACAGACAGTGACCTGAGCCGGGAATCGAACCCGGGACCCTGGAGCTGTGAAGCAGCAGTGCTAACCACTGCGCTACCGTGCCGCCCTTGATGGGCCGAATGGCCGCCTTCTGCACTGTAGGGATTCTATGATTCCATGACATCCACATCCACACACCTTCAGTAGCAGTCCATAGTGGTGACCCTGACCACTTGTTTACTAAGGAAGGAGGTTGACTTCTGTTGCTGGCTCACTCAGCTCAGCTAATTCAATACAGAACATGTACCAGACTTGGGAAACATCCTGCTACGACTCAGTAAGGCTGTGCATTTACCAGCTGAACAAGTGGGTGGCTAACCTCCTTTTGTATTAACCTCCATTTCTAACCATCAGCCAAGTGTATCGAGTACAGAAAATGCATTACATGTAGCCGGTTCGAGAGATGCCGTGTAATATGTCAAGGCGAAGTGAATAATTTATTTTGCCCTCTCTCTCCCTGTTGGACAAGGGTGTAAGTTCTAATGTCACAATATGTGAGAAGTTCAAAGTCAAATGGTTAAATGCAGGCGAGGTCGCAGTGAAAACTAAAACCAAAAAACACAAAGGAGTGTGCGTGTCATTGTGTATCACATTCCACCTTTTAGACAATTGAATAGAAGGGAATGGGAAGCCTTTCACCGGCAGTTAAGGATCCCTAGTTGTAACGTGTCTGAAAGTTTACTTCTGGGCAATGTGTTTTTCTCTACTGGGCCATATCATTGCGTTGGCATAGACTCCTCGCCACTGATGCCAATTCAGAATCAGTACCAGGATATTCTTTAGCTGACTTCATAAATTGATAATGTTTCATTGCATTTAATCCACCTCTCCAGCTGCCAGTGATCACAATTGCAGAAACAAGAGATATAAGGGAAATTAGGCTGCTTTTAGCACAAAGTACCCCCTTTCAAAACCCATCTCATACAATCATACAGTGCAGAAGATGCCCTTCGGTCCATCAAGTCTGCACCGACACATTATAAACACCTGACCTACCACCAAATCCCAGTTACCAACACTTGGCCCTTAGCTTTGAATGTTATGACATGTCAAGCGCTCAGCCAGGTACGTTTTAAAGGATGTGAGGCAACCCGCCTCTACCACCCTCCCAGGCAGCGCATTCTAGACCGTCACCACCCTCTGGGTAAAACGGTTTTTCCTCACATCTCCCCCTAAACCTTCTTCGTGTGGAGATGCCGGCGTTGGACTGGGGTGGGCAGAGTAAGAAGTCTCACAACACCAGGTTAAAGTCCGACAACCTGCAATTACCTTGCAATTGTGTCTTTGTCTATATATGCTGTGTTTGTGAACCTACCTCTCCACTCAGCTGATGAAGGAGCAGCGCTCCGAAAGCTCGTGATTCCAAATAAACCTGTTGGACTTTAACCTGGTGTTGTGAGACTTCTTACTAAACCTCCTTCAACTATGGGGAACAGCTGCTCCCTATCCACTCTGTCCAAGCCCTTCACAATCTTGTGCATCTCGATCAGGTCACCCCTCAGTCTTCTCTGCTCCAACGAGAACAACCCAAGTCTATCCAACCTCTCTTCATAACTTACATGCTCCATCTCGGGCAGTATCCTGGTGAATTTCCTCTGCACCCCCTCCAGTGCAATCACATCCTTCCGTTAATGTGGCGACCAGAGCGAGGGTTTCCTTGTATTTGCTTGTGGGGTCTGTGGTTACATAATGAGCTAGCAGTGGACGTGTAGAAGTGGTGAAAGAAGTTGTGAAGGCTTTCAAAATAGCATTCAGAATCTTTGGCTTCATAAGTAGAGGATTAGTATGCAAAAGCAAGGAGCTTAAGTTAAGCTTCCATAATGATTATAGGGCCCAGCTTAGAGTATTGTGGCTAATTCTGGATGCCACATTTTCAGAAGGACACCAAGATCTTGGAGGGGGTGTGCAAGAAATTTATATTGCATTTCTCACAGCCTTAGTACGTCCAAAAGTGCTGTGCAACAATTAAGTACTTTTTAAGTGTAGTCACTATTATAGTGTTAGGAAACACAGCAGCCAGCTTGCACACAACAAGCCCTCATTAGTAGTAATGTGACCATGAATGGATCATCTGTTTCAGTGATGTTGGCTGAGGGATACAAATAGCTCAGGACATCCTTCCATCTCTTCAAGGGTGGTATGGTGGCACAGTGGTTTGCACTGCTGCCTCACAGCGCCAGGGACCTGGGTTCAATTCCGGCCTCAGGCCACTGTCTGTGTGGAGTTTGCATGTTTTCCCCGTGTCTGCGTGGATTTCTTCCGGGTGCTCCGGTTTCCTCCTACACTCCAAAGTTGTGCACGGTTAGGTGCATTGGCCATGCTAAATTGCCCCTTAATGTCCTGGGATGTGTAGGTTAGAGGGATTAATGGGGTAAATATGTGGGGTTACGGGGATAGGGCCTGGGGTAGGATTGTTGTTGGTGCAGACTCAATGGGCTGAATGGCCTCCTTCTACACTGGTTTCTATGTGCAGGGTTTCTATGATTCTATGATATACTGCTATGGGATCCTTCACATCCACCTGAGCTTGCAGATGAGGCCTCAGTTTCACATCTCATCCAAAAGTAGGCACCTCTGACAGTGCAGCACTCCCTCAGCACTGTACTGTGGAGTGTCAGCCTGGATGATGTGCTCTCAACTCCCTGGAGTGGAGCTCAGATCCATGACTCTGACATAATGGTGAGTAAATACGATTGTGCAACCTGTGAGGGAGATGGTGGAGTAGTGGTAATGTCATTGGGCTAGTAATCCAGAAGCCCAGGCTAATGCTCTGGGGACATTGGGTTCGAATCCCATCATAGCAACTCGTGGAATTTAAATTCAAATAATAAATCATAAATCTGGAATTGAACACTAGTCCTGAAACTACCATCGGTTATCATAAAGATCAATCCGGTTCACTAACTTGCTTTAGGGAAGGAAATCTGCCATCCTTGCCGAGTCTGGACTTCAGACCTACAACAATGTCCAAAGATGTGCAGGTTAGGTGGATTGGCCATGCTAAATTGCCCTTTAGTGTCCAAATATGTGCAGGTTAGGGGGATTAGTGGGGTAAATAGGCTGGATTAAGGAGATAGGGCCTGGGTAAAATGGTTTGTCAGAGAGTCGATGGGCCAAATGGCCTCCTTCTGCATTGTAGGGATTCTATGAATGTCCTCTAAAATCGCCCAGCAAGACATTCGGTTCCAGGGCAATTAGGGCTGACTTTGCCAACATCCCATGATTTAAAGTGAAAAGCACTTAAAGTTTGTTTCAAATGATACACTAGAATAATAGAAACCCTACAGTGCAGAAAGAGGCCATTTGGCCCATCAAGTCTGCACCGACCACAATCCCAAACAGGCCCTACCCCCATAGCCCTACATATTTTACCCGCTAATCTCTCTAATCTACGCATCTCAGGACACTAAGGAGCAATTTTAGCATGGTCAATCAACCTAACCCGCACATCTTTGGACTGTGGGAGGAAACCGGAGCACCCGGAGGAAACCCACGCAGACACGAGGAGAACGTGCAAACTCCACACAGACAGTGACCCAAGCCGGGAATCGAACCCAGGTCCTTGGAGATGTGAAGCAGCAGTGCTAACCACTGTGTTACCGTGCCGCCCCTATATATCTGATACATAGAATCCCTACAGTACAGGAGGAGGCCATTCGCCCCATCCAGTCTATACCAACCATATCCCACCCAGGCCCTATTCCCATAAACCCACACATTTACCCTATTAATCCCCCTGACATTAGGGTCAATTTAGCATGGCCAATCAATGCAACACGCACATCTTTGGAGCGTGGGAGGAAACTGGAGCGCCCGGAGGAAACCCACGCTGACATGGGGAAAATGTGCAAACTCCACACCCGAGGCCGGAATTGAACCTGAGTCCCTGGAGCTGTGAGGCAGCAGCGCTAGCCACTGTGCCACCGTGCCGCCCCCGTATAGTACATACAGTATAGACACTCTTGGTAAGTGCAAGTCTGCTTATTGAGACTAACATCAGCCCATTTGCGTAAGGTTCTGTCCTTCAAGCCTATCAATGTTCGTAGCTATCCCAATAAATGTACCAATTAATATTGCATCTGCCTTGAGTGGGAGCTGCAGGAAAAGGAGAGGAAATTGAAGGATGAGTCACTCTGATTACATCTTCCAAGTGCAAGGCTGGGAGAAGTCACTGAGAGAATGATATTTGAATTGAGGAATCATGATAAATTAACACACATCAACCAACAATATTATTGAATTAAGGTCCTCAGGTTTCTGCTTTTTCGGGTGAATTTGTGAGGGATTTAATGATGGGGGAGACATATCAACTTCAATAATATTTAGACAAATCACAGCAATCTGCATTTATATGGCACCTTTAATGTACCATAAACATCCCAAGACCCTTCAATGGAGCAACTACCAAACAAAAGTTGACACCCAGCCACAAAAGTGGATGCTAGGACAGGTGGCCAAAATCTCTGTCACTGAGGTAGGTTTTAATTGGTGGAGAGAGAGGCAGTGAGATTTAGGGATGGAATTTCAGAACTCAGGGCCCAGTGAGACGAAGGCACCTTGTTGATGGGAATCTGGATTGCCAGTATATCTTTTTTTGAGGTACAGTAGCTATGCATGTTGTCCATATAGATATTCAGATAGTATTATGGGGAGGCGATGGCCCAGTGGTATTATCGCTAGACTATTAATCCAGAAACTCAGCTAATGTTCTGGGGACCCGGGTTCGAATCCCACCATGGCAGATGGTGGAATTTGAATTCGATACAAAATATCTGGAATTAAGAATCGACTGATGACCATGAAAACATCGTCGATTGTGGAAAAAAATCTGATTCACTCATGTCGTTTAAGGAAGGAAGTCTGCTGTCCTTGCCTGATCTGGCCTACATGTGACACCACACCCACGGCAATGTGGTTCACTCTCAACCATCCTCTGAAATGGCCGAGCAAACTGCTCAGTTCAAGGGCAACTAGGGATAGACAATAAATGCTGGCCCAGCTTGCAACGCCCATGTCTCATTTGATGTGATCCTGCATAAAGCTTATCGTCAAAAATGAAAACACACAAATTGTAGATAGTCTTATGAAATGGGTTCATAATTGTTTCGGAAAGTTGGCCAACCCACCTAACCCGCACATCTTTGGGTGTGGGAGAAAACTAGAGCACCTGGAGGAAACCCGCAGACATGGGGAGAACATGCAAACTCCACACAGACATCCAAGGCCGGAATTGAACCCAGGTCCCTGGTGCAGTGATGCAGCAGTGCTAACCATTGTGCCACCTTGCTACTCTAATCTGCTAATCCCACATCCCGCTACTTTAGACATTCATTCCCTCCACCACTGGTGCACAGTGGTGACTGTGTGTACAATCTACAAGGTGCACTACAGCACCTTCCAAATCCATGACCTCCACTACCTTGAAGGTCATGGGTAGCAGGTGAATGGGAACACTACCACCTGCAAGTTCCCCTCCAAGTTACACACCTCCCTGACCTCCCTTAGAAGTATATCACTGTACCTTCATCATCACTGGGCCATTATCCTGAAACTCCTGGGATTATTTCTCACTACCACCTTTTCAAAGACATATCGGGATGGGATGCCAGCAACGTTCACACCCCATGAATGAATTGTGACATTGTTCATGTTCTGTAATGTACATCTGGCAATGATGGAGTACAATCATGTGGAATTTATTTCCATGAAGCATTTGCCATCTTTTCCTATGATTATGCACACACAAGATACCACAACTTTTGCTTATATTTATACAGTAATTTTGTTTTCTATTTGATTTGATTTGATTTATTAGTACACAGTGAAATGTACTGTTTCTTGCGCGCTATACAGACAAAGCATATCGTACATAGGGAAGGAAAGGAGAGAGTGCAGAATGTAGTGTTACTATCATAGCTAGGGTGCAGAGAAAGATCAACTTAATATATGGTAGGTCCATTCAAAAGTCTGATGGCAGCAGGGAAGAAGCTGTTCTTGAGTCAGTTGGTATGTGACCTCAGACAACAGAAAGAATGCTTTCTATGGTGCATCTGTAAAAGTTGGTGAGAGTTGTAGGGGACATGCCAAATTTCCTTAGTCTTCTGAGAAAGTAGAGGCGTTGGTGGACTTTCATAACTATAGTGTCGGCATGGGGGGACAAGGACAGGTTGTTGGTGATCTGGACACCTAAAAACTTGAAGGTCTTGACCATTTCTACTTTGTTCCTGATGATGTCGACAGGGACATGCCCTCCACTACGCTTCCTGAAGTCGATGACTAACTCCTTCATTTTGTTGACATTGAGGGACAGATTATTGTCGTCATTCATTCATGGGATGTGGGTGTCACTGGCTGGGCCAGCATTTACTGCCCCACCTTAATTGCCCTTGAACTGAATGACTCACTCAGCCATTTCAGAAGGCACCTAAGAGTCAACCACATTGCTGTGGGTCAGGAGTCACATATAGGCCAGACCAGGTAAGGACGGCAGATTTCCTTCCCTAAAGGACATTAGTGAACCTGGCAGGTTCTTACAACAATCAACAATGGTTTCATGATTATCATTAGATCTCTAATTCCAGATTTTTATTGAATTCAAGTTTCACCATCTGCAGTGGTGGGATTCAAATCCAGGTCCCCAGAGCATTACCCTGTCTCTGGAATACTAGTCCAGTGAAAATACCACCATGCCATTGTCTCTCCAAAATATCCCACGGTGCTTCATAGGTACATTATAAAACAAAGGAAAACACCTAGCCAAAAAAGGGAGCTGGGGTGCATTGGCCGTGCTAAATTCTCCCTCAGTGTACCCATACAGGCACCGGAGTGTGGCGACTGGGGGATTTTCACATTAACTTCATTGCAGTGTTAATGTAATCCTACTTGTGACAATAATAAATGAACTATCCAATCCTTTCTAATAGCAAAGTTAGACCCCTTAAAGCCTGTCCCTCATCTATGGTGATGGCATGTTGGCACAGTGGTTAGCACTGCTCCCTCACAGCGCCAAGGACCTGGGTTCAATTCCGGCCTCGAGTGACTATCTGTGTGGAATGTGCACGTGCTCCCCATGTCTGTGTGGGTTTCCTCTGGGTGCTCCGGCTTCCTCCCACAGTCCAAAGATGTGCAGGTTAGATTATTGGCCATGCTAATTGCCCCTTAGTGTCAGGAGGGTTAGAGGGGTAAATACATGGAGTTACAGTGATAGGGCCTGGGTGGGATTGTTGTCGGTGCAAATGGTTCCCTTCTGCAATGTAGGGATTCTATGATGGGCCAAATGGCCTCTTCATTGTAGGGATTCTATGAGATTCACAACCCTCTGAGAGAAGAAATACTTCTTCAACTCTGCCTTCAGCGATCCAGTTGAACGATTAAGGGGATTGAGGGGCTGAATTGCCTGCTTCTGTTCCCTGCGTCTGTTATTCTGTTCTTATTTTCATTCAAATTTACCTGTGTCAATTTTTCATTTGAACATAATAGCCTTCTCTTTGTAATTAATTGTGTCCTCCAGACATAGAACCATAGAATCCCTATAGTGCAGAAGGAGGCAATTCGGACCATCAAGTTTGCACCGACTCGCCGACAGAACCCACCCAGGCCCTATTCCCGTAACCCCACATATTTTCCCCTCTAATCCCTCTAAATTATACATTTTGGAACACAAAGGGGCAATTTAGCACAGCCAATCCACCTAACCTGCAGATCTATGTACTGTGGGAGGAAACCAGAGCACCTGGAGGAAACCCACGCAGACACGGGGAGAACATACAAACTCCACACAGACAGACACCCAAGCCCAGAATTGAACCCAGGTCCCTGATGCTGTGAGGCAGCAGTGCTAACCATTGTGCCACCGTGCCCCCAATTACCACACTAATTTCCCTAATCTGGGGACACTAAGGGGCAATTTTAGCATTGCTAAGGACAAGGGCAGCAGATGCATGGGAACTCCACCACCAGCATGTTCCCCTCCAAACCACTCAAGATGCTGACTAGGAAATGTATCATAGAATCCATAGAATCATAGAATCCTACAGTGCAGAAGGAGGCCATTCGGCCCATCGAGTCTGCACCGACCACAATCCTACCCAGGCCCTATCCCCATAACCCCATGCATTTACCCGAGCTAGTCCCCCTGACACTAAGAGGCAATTTAGCATGGCCAACCCACCTAATCTGCATGTCTTTCGGACTGTGGGAGGAAACTGGAGTACCCGGGGGAAATGCACGCAGACACTGGGAGAACGTGCAAACTCCACACAGACAGTGACCCAAGCTGGGAATCGAACCCGGGTCCCTGGCGCTGTGAAGGCAGCAGCGCTAACCACTGTGCCACCGTGCTGTCCCTTCACTGTCGCTGGGTCAAAATCTTGAAATTCCCTCCCTCACAGCATTGTGGGTCAATCCACAGCACGTGGACTGCAGCGTTTCGAGAAGGCAGCTCACCACCACCTTCTCAAGGGCAACTAGGGATGGGCAATCAGCCACGACACCCATGTCCCACGAATGAATAAAATAAAATCCACCTAACTTGCACATCTTTGGACATCTCAGATTCTGAATGAAACAGGGCAGGGGATGGTTAATTTTTAAATTTTTTTTTACTCCATCCTTAGAGTTACAAAACAAATGCCCAGAGTGGACAGGTCAAACCCAAACCAATTCATTGCTTGCAAAAAAAAAAATAGAATCATAGAATACCTACAGTACAGAAAGAAGCCATTCGACCCATCAAGTCTGTTCCGACCACAATCCCACCCAGGCCCCATTCCCGTAACCCATGCATGTGTGGAGTTTGCAGGTTCTCCCCCTGTCTGCGTGGGTTTCCTCCGGGTGCTCCGGTTTCCTCCCACAGTCTGAAAGACGTGCTGGTTAGTTGCATTGACTCGAACAGGCGCCGGAGTGTGGCGACTAGGGGAATTTCACAGTAACTTCATTGCAGTGTTAATGTAAGCGTTACTTGTGACTAATAAATAAACTTTATTTACCCTGCTAATCCCTCTGACACTAGGGTCAATTTAGTATGGCCAATCAACCTAACCCACACATCTTTGGGCTGTGGGAGGAAACCGGAAACCTGGAGGAAACCCACGCAGACACGGGGAAAACGTGCAAACTCCACACAGACAGTGACCTGAGGCCAGAATTGAACCTACGACACAGCGCCAACCACTGTGCCACCATGCCACCCACAAATTCAAATTCAAATTGAATCCAATTCTTGGGGTGGGAGTTTCCTGCCTCGCCCGCCTCAGAGCCGTAAAATTCCACCCCAGGTCAACGGAAATTTGCATGGTCCATGTCCCATGATTCCCGTGGTGGGCGGGACAGGAAAATTCCTCCCGTGGCCTCCACAAAAGAATCTCACAACAGTAGGTTAAAATCCAACAGATTTATTTGGTATCATGAGCTTTTGGAGCGCTGCTCTTTCATCAGGTGAGTGATGAAGGCGCAGCGCTTTGAAAGCTTGTGATACCAAATAAACCTGCTGGACTTTAACCTGGTGTTGTGAGACCTCATACGGTGCCCACCCCAGTCCAACAAAAGAGACTTACAAGATCCAAGCTGACAAGATGAGGCATTGCACCCTATCTTGGGCTTGATGTGACATTTGATCTTAGCCAAGGGGGAGAGGGAGGGGGAAAGGAGGAGAAAGTTGACGATGATCCAATTGAGATTGCCGGAGATTGCCGAAGCTGCCGGAGATTGCCGAGGTGGCCTCTGCGCTGCCTCCGGAGATTGCCGAGGTTGTCTGGGGCTGGCGAGAGCCCGGAGCCCGGAGCGCTGCTCTGTCACTCAGTGAGGCAGCAAGAGCGAGAGTCTCAGGGAGGAGCAGGGGGAGTGGGTGGCTTTTAACCCATCACTGCAACTAGTGTGAACAGCACAAGCCAGACAGGAGCATCGAGCACCGACACACAGTAACTGCTGGAGATTACACAGAGGCTTACGGTGAGTGCAGGAGTTTGCAGTGGGGATACCTGTGTGTAAATGTGTGTGTGTGTTAGAAACATGTCAAAAGAAGTGAAAGGAGGCGCTCGTTCCCTACTTTTCTGCCAAATAGACTTTATTAAAATATTGCAAAAAGAAGTTAATTTTAAGAAAACAACACCAGCAATAGAATTGAGCTGGTCATTCTTTATAAGTTTTAATATGTACTCAAAATGTGAGTGTATTTTAAACCTAATCAATTAAATGTTATTTTGTACTTGTATTATTCATACAGGAATGCTAGTCATGCCGCGATTTTTAACACTCATTATTTTAGTGGCTGTGATTAAATTGAGGATCTCAGTCTCAGTGTGATTGGAAAACAGCAATGGACAATGTAGAGATGGGATGTCTCTCTTCACTCCATTGGAACATCTACAGTTCTTATTCAATGAAGCTGTTTTCTACCCACCATTCTCTCTCTCTCGCAATGAAGTGTTTTTCACTGTTTCTCGCTGTATATCCTCTCAAAGAGCACAGCAATGCTTCTTGCAACGCAGTCAACCCTGTCCTTCTGATCAAATGGCAAAACTAGTTAGAAGCAGCCCCAACTTACTGAGCTGCTCAATTGGGAAACAGGGCGAGGTGTTTGCCCTGTCAAGCAACACATTGTCCCCTTGGATTTATTAGCATAATGTTCATGCCCAGTGCCTGGGAAGTAAATAAGGTGCAAAACTGTGCTCGAATCTAGGAATGATGGAATGAGATTGATGGACACTGGTCTTTTTATTTATTCTTATTTATGAGGGAGAACTCAGTAACTGTCTTTAACTCTGCCCGGCGTAATCCAGAAGTCAGCACTAAATAATTCACTCGCTGAGATGGCTTCTGTGACTAAGATTGTAGCAGGCAGGCAACAATAGTTCCATGTTGAGTTGCTGTTTCGCATGTCCAATTAACAATATCATGTTTAATTCCATCTTGGATCTTTCTTGCTGTGTGCCTGACATTACCACTCATAGCCCATTATGAGAAACCAGCTTGCAGATAAATAAAGCGGTGGATTTGCTACCAAATAAACCTGTTGGACTTTAACCTGGTGTTGTTAAAACTCTCACTGTGTTTACCCCAGTCCAACGGCGACATCTCCACATGATAAATAAAGCACCAGCGCTCTGGTGTAAATGGTAAAGTGGATGTTGATAAGGATGTCTATTTTCATTGATAGTTCATTGTTTTAAATGGGCAATGGCTTTCTGTCCTGTCTGTGTGGAGTTTGTACATTCTCCTCGAGTCTGCGTGGGTTTCCTCCGGGTGCTCCGGTTTCCTCCCACAGTCCAAAAATGTGCGGGTTAGGTTGATTGGCCATGTTAAAATTGCCCCGTAGTGTCCTGAGATGCGTAGGTTAGAAGGATTAGTGGGTAAATATGTAGGGATATGGGGGTAGGGCCTGGGTGGGATTGTGGTCGGTGCAGACTCGATGGGCCAAATGGCCTCTTTCTGCACTGTAGAGTTTCTATGATTCTAAGAGTGCAGAGGTGGGCACTGTGATCAAAAAGAATAAGTTGTGAATGAACCACTGCTTTACAGTATCCAGACAACAAGCCATTCAGGAGAAAATAATGTATTGCTACAGTTCTTTGGATGTTATAATTTCCTTTTTATAGAGAGAAGGTAAATGATGTCTTTGACTAGGCAGATATAGAGGGAGTGTAGCGAAGGTTTACCAGGCTGATTCCTGGAATGACAGGTCTGCCATATGAGGAGAGACTAAGTCGGTTAGGATTATTTTCAGTGGAGTTTAGAAGAGTGAGAGGGGATCTCATAGAAACTTATAAAATTCTAACAGGATTAGACAGGGTAGATTCAGAAAGAATGTTCCCGATGGTGGGGGAGTCCAGAAATAGGGGGTCATAGTTTGAGGATAAGGGGTAAACCTTTTAGAACTGAGGTGGGGAGAAATTTCTTCACCCAGAGTGGTGAATGCGTGGAATTCACTACCACAGAATGTAGTTGAGGCCAAAACGTTGTCTGATTTCAAGAAGAAATTAGATGTAGCTCTTGGGGCTAAAGGGACCAAGGGAAATGGGAGGAAGGTGGGAATCAAGATATTGAATTCATTGATCAGCCATGATCAAAATGAATGGCGGAACAGGAATGGCCTACTTCTGCTTTTAGTTCTTATGTTTCTATGATATGCACTGGACATCAGTTGATCTGTAAAAATAAAGTTGTGTGAAATTACATAACACTCGAGGACTAATTAAAAGTGGTCTACTTTTCATAATTATTGATCTTATTGTTAGTGCTACATGTCCTTGTTATGTGCCAGTACCAGTTGTTTTCTTATTGTATCTGTCAGGATGATTTGTTTACTGTCAATCCTGTTCACTCTCTTAGCTTGATCTAAAGGTTCCATGAGGAGGTCCCCACCCACCCGCCTCCCCCCAGTACAGTGGGATCTTTCACACCAACCTGGGAGGGGATAAAGGGCTTCAGTTTTAACATTTTATCTGATAGAAGTGACTCTGTCAGAGAAATATTCCCTCTGTACTGCACGGGACATAAGGTGATATATTAATTGCTGAAAATCCAATATATGTAACGGAATTTATGAGAATACAGGGCTTAACTTGTACCATTCTTGCACAGATGCTGTGAAAGATTACTTTGAAAGATTATTAGATCAAATGATTGTATTGAAAATGGGAAATGCCATAGAGAGTTCATGTGAGTTACTTTAGGAATTTTTTCGAAGGCCTAAATATGCTTTATCGACTGCATTCCATTTGTCTCAATGCACAGTTCGGTTAATCAACATTGACGTATCTCTTGCAATCTATGTTGACTAACTCTATTAGCCACACCTTTCACATATTCCCTAATCTTATTCCGCATTGTGGTCTCTAGTAACTTATTTAGTATCGGGATGAGTCTAACTGGCCTACATTTACTTAGCCTATCCCTTTATGAATGGAGTATGGCCTAACTTGGTATCTTCCAGTTCAATCAGACACGTGAAACTTAATGCTAAAATCCTTGGAACTTTTATGTAGAAAACTTAAAACTGATCAGCAATCCAATGATAAATGAGTAGTTTTGGGGGGGCTGTGCAGAAAGGTTGAATTGGGTTTGATGCTGAAGGTAAGACTTCAATTTATTTTATTATTTCTTTCAGAATTCCATTAAAAAATTTCTCGCTTTTCTGATTATTACAATTTTTTGAATGATTGCTTGTGAATCTGTTCCCTCTGAGAAATGGTGTATCAGATGAATGAATTTTATTTACACATTAATAGCTTTTGTTTGTGAGTACATTCAACATTGATTTGTTTAACATTGCTACGATTTAGTCCGTTTTGCACATTATTTGCTGGCTTAGTTTGTTGGGTGTTTTATAGTTTCAGAGTTCTTTTTATTAAACTGAGACCAATATCTCACTTGTAGTGGATCTCCTGTTATGTGGCTTATATTCTTGCCTATGTGTTGTACTTTGATGCATCACCCCCTGGTTGGTTTGCAGCCGTTCCCTTTAATTATGTGCACTGTTCATTTACATCCTTTTTGTAGTTATGTTGTAGCTCTTAGCATTTTGTAATACTTTCATGAATAGTTTCAAATGGGGCTATTGTCAGCACTGTGTTTAATATAGGAGGGGAATAAATATTTAACTCAATGGTTGTCCAAAGGTATTGATGCAAATGATACTGGCAGTTACCTGGCAGGAGGTGAATAAGTATGACTAATATTTTCTACCTGGACCTAATATGCATTGAGTGAACAAGATGAATGTTGTCCCTTCAGTGACAAACAGCAGGCCTTTATATTGCTGCTGAATTGTTGAAATGATTGCCTGCGGTCCATTTTCTATTGCAAAAATGTGGCTTTATGACTTCTATTCTGTATTTTTTTATTTGTGGGGCATGACCGTCACTGGCTGGCCAGCATTTATTGCCCATCCCTAGTTGCCCGAGGGCAGTTGAGTCAACCACATTGGGCAGTCAACCACATTGCTCTGGAGTCACATATAGACCAGACCAGGTAAGGACAGCAAATTTCCTTCCCTAAAGGATATTGGTGAAGCAGATGGGTTTTCCCAACAATCGACAATAGATTCTTAATTCCAGATATATTTTATTGAATTCAAATTCCACCAGCTGCCATGGTGGGATTCAAACCCAGGTCCCCAAAACATTTGCTGAGTTTCTGGATTAATAGTCTAGCGATAATACCACTAGGACATCGCCTCCCCTGTGGTCATCTTTCATCTGGGGGAAATAAAAATGAACCATAATTGTCCAAGAATTGTATTGCAAGTACTGTGTGACCTACAGTTATTGTGTAGGAAGTGCACACAGATAGTTAAAAATCCATACCAGGCTTTTGTACAGAGATCGCTGATGATAGAGTAGGGGAAGGAAAATAAAATAAGACTTGAATTTATATAGCGCCCTTCACAACCTCCAGACATCCGAAAGCACCTTATTGCCAATGAAATGCATTTGAAGTGTAGTCACTTATTTTTGATTTGATTTATTATTGTCACATGTATTGGTATACAGTGAAAAGTATTGTTTCTTGCGCGCTATACAGACAAAACATTCATAGAGTCCATAAAGTTTAAAGTTTATTTATTAGTATCATAAGTAGGCTTACATTAACACTGAAATGAAGTTACTGTGAAAATCCCCGAGTCACTGAGGGAGATTTCAGCATGGCCGATGCACCTAACCAGCATGTCTTTTGGACTGTGGGAGGAAACCGGAGCACCCGGAGGAAACCCACGCAGACATGGGGAGAACATGCAGACTTCTCACAGACAGTGACCCAAGCCGGGAATCAAAACCAGCTCCCTGGCACTGTGAGGCAGCAATGCTAAACACTGTCCCACCGATGGCGGAGAAGGAAAGAAGGTGCGGAATATAGTGCTACAGGCTTAGGGTATAGAGAAAGATCAGCTTAATATAAGGTAGGTCCTTAAGAGTGAGATAAGAGGAGAGAGGAATGGGTTCTACTTTCACCGAGTCTGTAAGTAATTAGATTCTGAGCTGTGAGCCCTGATTCTAACTTAGTTCTGGAATTTTGCAGGGGCAAACTGGAAGGAGAGTTTTTTTTTAAAAGTCAGGGAAAATGACACCACAGAACTGTTTGAACTAATTATCACACATTATATATAAATACTAAAACATTGATGCAAAAATTATTCAGGTATTGGTTCTAATAGTTTAAAAATAGTTACCTCCACGTTTGCTCGTCATAAAAAAAAATGGTGTAAAGTTATAAAAACATCCTTGCCCTGAATTGAAAACCTACTGCGAGTGTTTAAAATGGACGCTGAATGTTCTTCAATGTAAATACATGGTAAGGTGTGATATAAATGCAAATTTCTTCCTATTTGATGTTTTAGCGAATGAGACCATCCATTCTGAACTTGTATTTTGCCGTTTCTTTTTATTTCTGAACTCATTTTATGAAGTTCAACTTTTTAATTTTTCTTCATAGATATCAGATATAAATGGTTGTGTTGGCAATGACGTTACTGTTGTTAGCCAAAATTTGGTTCGGACTAGGCCAAAGCAGCACGGTGATTGGAATTTAGTTTTATATTCGGTTTTATATTTGTTTTATATTCATAAAAAAATTATTTTCTACTGCATTTATCGAATTACTGTGCAACACTGCCATGTTAGAATGTCAGAGGTTTGGAGTGTTAGCACTGATTTTGCGTAATAATGCAAACTCAAATAACTCGACAGGGTCAAAATCATTGATCATGAATTTTATGTTGTGACCTGCTACCTATAAAAATGTCTGGAATATATTCAACCCACTGCTGTTCCAAAAAAGCAGGTCGTGTACACTGCTGTTGTATTGACGAGAAAACACTTAGACATTAATGCCACAATAAATACCATAATTTAAACCATGGTTAAACTATCTGTAGGACCTGCCACAGGAGATCCGATGGCTAACAGTCCATTGACCTTTGGTGGGACCGGATGATCCCAGCGGCAGGACCAGACAATCCAGGAAGCAGAAGTGGCCAAAAAATCCCGCCCCCAATTTCCTCAGGATTTTTCCACTCAGAGCTGCTGGTCCCCCCATGCCGACACTATAGTTAAGAAAGCCCCACCAATGCCTCTACTTTCTCACAAGACTAAGGAAATTTGGCACGTCCGCTACGACTCTCACCAACTTTTACAGATGCACCATAGAAAGCATTCTTTCTGATTGTATCACAGCTTGGTATGGCTCCTGCTCTGCCCAAGACCGCGAGGAACAACAATAGGTTGTGAACGTAGCCCAATCCATCACACAAACCAGCCTCCCATCCATTGACTCTGTCTACACTTCCCGCTGCCTCGGTAAAGCAACCAGCATAATCAAGGACCCCACGCACCCCGGACATTCTCTCTTCCACCTTCTTCCATCGGGAAAAAGATACAAAAGTCTGAGGTCATGTACAGACCGACTCAAGAGCAGCTTCTTCCCTGCTGCTGTCAGATTTTTGAGTGGACTTACCTCGCATTAAGTTGATCTTTCTCTGCACCCTAGCTATGACTGTAACACTACATTCTGCACTCTCTCCTTTCCTTCTCTATGAACGGTATGCTTTGTTTGTATAGCGCGCAAGAAACAATACATTTCACTGTATGTTAATACATGTGACAATAATAAATCAAATCAAATCAAATCAAGAGCCCGTATATAAACCATGGCTTGTCCAAAAAGACCTTGTGGCCAACAGGAAAGAATGAACATGCGGGGGACTTATTTCTCCAGAAAAGAGAAAGGAGTGAACTGATGAATGTCTTTAAAATTATCAAACGGTTTGATACGGTAGATGTAGCAAGTCTATTTCCACTTGTGGTGAGACAACCACGAGAGGTCATAACATAAGGTCAATCACTGACCAATTCCAGAGGGAACTTTTTATCCAGAGGGTGGTCAGAATGTCGAACTCGCTACCACAAGGAGTGGTTGTGGTGAGTGTTAGGGATCTATTTAAGGAGAAGCTGGATAAACACATGGAGGAGGAAGGGATAGAAAGGTCATGTTGATAGGCTGAGATAAAGTAGGCTGGGTGGGGGTGGAGCGTGAATACGAGCTTAGACAGGTTGTGTCAGATGAACTGTAAATCCCACGACCCTTATGCACTGCTCCCCCAACTTGAGGTTGGCTGGTGTCACGCCGTTCTTAAAATAAAATTACTATTTAAAGGAGAAAGAGGGGCTTGTGGGGCTTCCAAAATGTGTTGTTGTTGAAATTGCCATTTTTGTACTCGAGAATCTCCAGTTTAAAGTTTATTTATTAGTGTCACAAGTAGGTTCACATTAGGGGGCGGCACGGTGGCACAGTGGTTAGCACTGCTGCCTCACAGCGCCAGAGACCCGGGTTCAATTCCGGCCTCGGTCACTGTCTGTGTGGAGTTTGCACGTTCTCTCCGTGTCTGCGTGGGTTTCCTCCGGGTGCTCCGGTTTCCTCCCACAGTCTAAAGATGTGCGGGTTAGGTGGATTGGCCATGCTAAATTGCGCCTTAGTGTCAGGGGGATTGGCAGGGTAAATGTGTGGAGTTACGGGAATAGGGCCAGGGTGGGATTGTGGCCAGTACAGACTCGATGGGCCGAATGGCCGCATGTTCATTCTTTCCTGTTGGCCACAAGGTCTTTTTGGACAAGGCCATGGATTATATACGGGCTCTTGATTTGATTTGATTTGATTTATTATTGTCACATGTATTAGGTATTGTAGGGATTCTATGATTAACACTGCAATGAAGTTACTGTGAAAATCCCTTAGTCGCCACACTCCGACGCCTGTTCAGATACACTGAGGGAGAATTTAGCATGATCAACGCACCTAACCAGCACATCTTTCGGACCGTTGGAGGAAACCGGAGCACCCAGAAAAAAAACCACGCAGACATGGGGAGAACGTGCAGACTCCGCACAGACAGTTACCCGAGCCAGGAATCGAACCCGGGTTCCTGGTGCTGTGAGGCAGCAGCGCTAACCACTGTGCTTGCTTTCAGTAGCATTTTTAGTGATTGAGAAGTCCTTTCCGAATTCTCTGATGGACAGCCTAGCAAGATTGCGATCCTCGCATTAGTCACATATAAGACGTTGGCCGATATACTACATCAGTTAGATGCCAATGCAGTGAAAGTTCCTGCAGTGAACATAATTTGTCAATTTATCAGTTGTGCATGGTGTTCTTTTTATAGCTTTTTAGAACTTTTTATGCGATCGCTTTAAAGAGAATACTTTTGTACCAAGTAATGACAGCAATTATATTAGTGCAAAATCCTTCTGGATGATGTGTTTGCCTCCTTGTGATTGGTAATGAATACCTGCCATTTTAATTCCAGCTCGCAAGGCCATTAGAGAATTCCTATTCATGTCCAAAGAATTGTGAGGTATTTGAGAACAGTAATCGGGGGGGGGATCATCTGACCTTGCCTTAACTGTACTTTTAGCGCTCACTATGCCCAGTAAATGGTCTCACATGCTGTTCCGTCAACATGTGGCATTACATTAGAGTCATGCTTAATGATAGGTGGATTAAAACAAGTCACTGGAAAATACCAGCCGTGGTATTCTACTCATGACAGGATCCGTACCACCGGATGATGTGGCAATATATTGAAAACACCTCACTCTGCAGGGCTGGTCTTACAAACGTGAAAAGTGTTCGAACTAGCATCAGACACTTTAAAAGGACTGCTCTATCTTCATGACCCACTAACTCAGAGATGCAGCTGGCTGGTTGCATTATGTTAGGGCAACACGGCGGCACAGTGGTTAGCACTGCTGACTCACAGCCGGCTTGGCGTCACTGGCTGTGTGGAGTTTGCACATTCTCCCCGTGTCTGCGTGGGTCTCCTCCGGGTGTTCCGGTTTCCTCCCACAGTCCAAAGATATGTGCGGGTTAGGTGGATTGGCCGTGCTAAATTGCCCCTTAGTGTCAGGGGGACTAGCTAGGGTAAATGCATGAGGTCATGGGGATAGGGTCTGGGTGGGATTGTGATTGGTGCAGACGCGGTGGGCCGAATAGCCTCCTTCTGCACTGTAGGATTCTATAATTCACTGTCTGTGTGGAGTCTTCACATTCTCCCCGTCTCTGCGTGGGTTTCCTCCGGGTGCTCTGGTTTCTCCCCATGGTCCGAAGGACGTGCTGGTTAGGGTGCATTGGCCGTGCTAAATTCTCCCTCAGTGTACCCGAACAGGCGCCGGAGTGTGGCGACTGGGGGATTTTCACAGTAACTTCATTGCAGTGTTAATGTAAGCCTTACTTGTGACACTAATAAATGAACTTAAACTTCAGTATTTGGGGCTGCTCTTCAAACCATAGCTTTGTCCAAAAAAGCAGCTAACTCCCTATCGTGGGAGTCATTAATATTCCTCATTTTCTAATATTCTCCCCCTTCCATTGTTCTTTTCTCTCGATTACTTTTCTCTGCCTCCCTCTCTCACTCTCCTCTCTCTTCTCTCTACTGTGAGATGATCCAAAGATGTGCTGGTTAGGTTGATTGGCCATGCTACGTTGGCCCTTGTGTCAGGTGGGATTAACAGGGTAAAGATGAGGGTTTACCAGAATAGAGCCTGGGTGGGATTGTGGTCAGTGTAGACTTGATGGGCTGAATGGCCTCCTTCTGTACTGTAGGGATTCTATGATACAATGGTTTTGATTTGATTTGATTTATTATTGTCACATGTACTGGGATACAGTGAAAAGTATTGTTTCTTGCACGCTATACAGACAAAGCATACCGTTCATCGAGAAGAAGAGGAGAGAGTGCAGAATGTTGTGTTATAGTCATAGCTAGGTTGTCGAGAAAGATCAACTTAATGCGAGGTAGGTCCATTCAAAAGTCTGACAGCAGCAGGGAAGAAGCTGTTCTTGAGTTGGTTGGTACGTGACCTTCTGAGAGCTCGCCAGTAAAGGTAATGCATCGCGAACTTTCCGGATTTTTGTTTCCACACAGGCCTAGAGAGATCCTGCTGAGCAAAACAGACTTCAATTTTTTCAATGTTCTGCCAGGTTCAGCCCATTCAGGATAATGATATCTCCCTCTCCTAATGGTAAAACACTGCTTCTTGTGTTTGATTTCTCCCTTTGTGTGAGGCAGCTATGGAGTTCAGGTCTGCCGCAGGGGCATTCTCCTAAGAGCTGAATTTCAATGCAGCCTGTCACAGTGAGAACCATGGCAGCCTCGTGGGAGAGGCCCCCCATCCGTCTCGGGGGGGTGGGAACACACCCTCCCAGTTTAAGCTGGAGGGAGGAAGAGGTGGTGCCAGCGCGTATCTTTTGGAGAGTCGGTGCAGACTCGATGGGCCCAAAGGCCTCCTTCTGCACTGTAGGGATTCCATGGATGCCAATTGACACCCATTATCAATGTGCCCGTCACAATTTAGTGGTTCAGGGATTAAATGGGAGCCACCTGGCTTTCTGATGCCCTATGAAAGCCGTCTGGCAAACCCTGGCGCGTCTGCCAGCAGCCCCCCGAGATGGGCACAACCTCAGACTAAAGGAATGATCCTTTAAAACAGAGATGAGGAGGAATTTCTTCAGCCAGAGCGTGGTGGATCTGTGGAACTCTTTGCTGCAGAAGGCAGTGGAGGCCAGGTCATTGAGTGCCTTTAAGACAGAGATAGGTTCTTGATTAATAAGGGGATTCGGGGTTATGGGGAAAAGGCAGGAGAATGGGGATGAGAAAAATATCAGCCATGATTGAATTGTGGAGCAGACTCGATGGGCCGAGTGGCCTAATTCTGCTCCTATGTCTTATGGAGGATGGGGCCCAATCTGTGCCTGATTGAGGCACCCAGCATCTGGAAGTGAGGGGAGGGTGGCAGCTGGGATGCTGAAGGCCACCCCTTTGTCTTGGCTCCCAGTCCCCCTGCCCTCCCCCATCTTCCACCCCCCCTGCTCTGCGAAGCCCATCCCGCCCTCACTCGCCTTTAGCCCGGGGTCCCTTGAACATCCTGTGGGGTGTATTACCTGCAGCTACCACCTATTTCTGGTGGCGCTGATGAGCAATGGAGAGCTGCTGACCTCTGATTGGTAGGCAGCTGTCGGCAGGCTGAATCCCAGGGAAGGCTTGATGATAGCCACTTAATGCCATCAGGCCAATCCCATGAAACTGCTGGTTCTCTGACCAGTGCGTGAGACCCCCATCAGGCTGATTCAATCACCCTGGCTCTAATCACCCCTGCAAGTGGCCTGAACATCCGGTGTTCAGGGATTTGCTGATACCACCCAATATATAATTTCATAACAGTGTAGCTTGGCCAGGGTACAACAGGATCCCATTCACCACAGTTAGCTTCAGTCTATTGCAAGATGGTACAATGAAGGACATGGTACAAAAGGAACCTGTTATCCAAAGAAGTAATCCTGTGACTAATGTCACTGGTTCTTATAACTCGAAGGCTGGAAAATAAGGGGGAAGAAGTTGTGTTACAGCTACACAAATCCCCAGTTTGATTGCATCTGGAGATTGACGGCCAGCACAGACACGATGGGCAGAAGGGCCTCTTTCTGTGCTGTAAATCTCTATGACTTTGGGTGGCACGTTGGTACAGTGGTTAGCACTGCTGCCTCACAGCTCCAGGGACCCGGGTTCGATTCCTGGCTTGGGTCACTGTCTGTGTGGAGTCTGCACGTTCTCCCCGTGTCTGCGTGGGTTTCCTCCGGGTGCTCCGGTTTCCTCCCACAGTCTGAAGATGTGCGGGTTAGGTAGATTGGCCATGCTAAAATTGCCCCTTAGTTTTAGAGGGACTAGCTCGGGGTTATGGGGATAGGGGCTGGGTGGGATTGTGGTCAGTGCAGACTCGATGGGCCGAATGGCCTCTTCCTGCATTGTATGATTCTATACTTCGAATGACTCTATGCTACAGGAACTAGGGGGCAGAGAAAATTATTGAAGAGGCAAAAAGAGGACGAAAGTGGAAAGAAAGAGATGAAAAATAAAAGGAAGGTGAAACAAAGACAAGGTTGGAGAGAGCAAGATGAAAACAGGGGGAAAGAGAGCAAGTATGTGACAGAAGTTAAGGAGGCAAGTAAGAGACAAGTGGAGAAGAGAGAGAAACAGAAATGATGGAGGAGAGGACTAAAAGGAAGAAGAGAAGGAAGTGGGATAGATGTGGAGGAGAGAGGGAACAAGTGGAGGAAGAGAGGCAGACTATTCTTTGGTAGGCTTACGAACAGAATCTTCAGCTGGTGGTGAATGAGAGAAGCTGGGAGTTTTCTGTTGGGTCCCAAAACCACTGAATCGAATAATTATCTTCAAATTTGTCAAGAATTTCAATTGGCCGGAATGAGCCTTAATTGAAGGCATGTGAGCAGGCTCCGATGTTCCCACCAGTGTTATTTCAATGCCTGTCTCTAATTTGAAGCATCTGGAACATTATCACAGGTTTGGGATCTTCACAGCACAACATGCCCAGGGCATTGTTATCAACTCACCAATCAAAGGCAAATGATCTTTAGCTGATGGGGTAATATGTGTACGGAGCAAATCAGGCATGCAAAGAGCAGGAATGTCTTCCCGCAGCATGTGGAAGTGAATAACAGACCAAAAAAGGCCAAGGAGAAGGACCCCAGCTTGATCTGAATCATCAAACCTGCTGAAGCCACATTTGGTGCAAACCAATGCTAGCAAACCATACTTGCTGGCGAAAATCCCGTATGATTTTATGGAGTAATTTTGTTAACCAAATCAAGTACATTTTATGTGTCTCTCAAAGAAAATCACCTAAAAAGAATTACCATGCATTTACAGCTCAGAAACAGGCCATTTGGCCCATCAAATCTATACTGGTGTGTATGCTCCTTCTACCCTTCATCAATCCACCCGATCAAGATATTCTTCTATTCCTTTCTCCCTGTGTTCATCCAGCTTTCCCCACAACATATCCATGCTATTTGCCTCAACTAATCCTTGTAGTAGTGAGTGCCACCTTCTCACCAATCTCTGGATAAAGAGGTGTCTCCTGAATTCGCTATCAGATTAGTAATGATTACCTCATATTGAGGGACCCTAGTTCTGGCCTAACCCTCAATTGAAAATAACTTCTTTACATTCACCACCCTTTCATAATCTTCAAGATTTCCAATAGGTTGTTCCTCAGCCTTGTCCTTCCTGGAGATAAGAGAGCCAGCCTGTTTAATCTTTAGTGACAAGTATGACCTCTTCATGTAATGAAGTGATTTGTAGACAAGAAAGGTGTGAAAGGCAGAAGACCAGTCTCCATCTCCAAGAGCTGGAAATCAGTCAGTCGCAGTCTGGTCAATGGTCTAAATTCTGTCCATAATACCGACTGAAGGTGCTAATTGTCAATAGGTTAAAATAAATGAGTAAATGAAAATAATGACTGTTTGAATTAGGATTGAAGCTATATAATTGGAAAAGTTCATTCTATAAACTCAAAAACCTATAATCAATTGTTTTATTTCAATCCAATCTATTCTAATAACCTGCTTTCCCATTGAGGACACAACTACAGGTGTAATCCAGTACCCGCAGGAATATAGCGATAATGAGATAGAAAAGCATAAAAAAGCTAGACAAATCTAATACATAACAACTACATTATCTCATAATAATGAACTACAACTTAATTACACCAAATTGGTAACATAAAAACACACCCAATGAGTCCTCGCAAACCTCTTCATCTTGATTTGATTTATTATTGTCACATTTTGAGCACTTATTGAGCTTCTAATTATATTAGAATCACTGCAGTGCAGAAGGAGGCCATTCAGCCCATCATGCTTGCACCAACAACAACCCCACCCAGGCCCTAACCCCATAACCCCACGGATTTACCCTGCTAATCCTCCTGACACTAAGGGGCAATTTAGAGTGGCTAGTCCACCCTAACCTGCACATTTGTGGACTGTCGGAAGAAACCGGAGCACCCAGAGGAAACTGACACAGACACGGGGAGAACTGGCAAACTCCACACAGATAGTCACCCAAGCCGGGAATTGAACCCGGGTCCCTGGTGCTGTGAGGCAGCAGTGCTAACCACTGTGCCACCGTGCCGCCCACTAGCACTAGCAACTTCACACAATGTTCGATCCAAGAAGTGAAAATATACATTGAAAAGAAAAGGAATCCACTGCCTATATCAGGGAAAACACAGTAAGAAGTCTCACAACACCAGGTTAAAGGCCAACAGGTTTATTTGGTAGCAAAAGCCACTAGCTTTCGAAGCGCTGCCCCTTCATCAGGTGAGTCTGATGAAAGAGCAATGCTTCGAAAGCTCGTGGCTTTTGCTACCAAATAGACCTGTTGGACTTTAACCTGGTGTTGTGAGACTTCTTACTGTGTTTACCCCAGTCCAACACCGGCATCTCCACATTATATCAGGGAACACAGTGACCAGAGATTACCAGTTGCCCAGGAAAAGCGCCTTGAAGTTAATAGCATATTTTTTTCTGCAAAGATAAGTTCAATATCTTTTTCTCATCTTGGAAACTGCACGGTGGTTATAATGGAAGTAGGAGTTATGATAGATGCTTCACTCACAGTTTGTGACATTGCCAAGGTACGATTACTGACCTGATAATCACTCCCAGGTGTCTGTTATCTGCTATATGCTGGGGATCATTACATCTGTCATTCTTCTTGAGAGTATTCGGCATCAGAAATGAACAGGGTGGTTTTGATAGTTGTTGCATGGCACAAAAAAATGTGTGACCACTTTAAAGGTAATTACCTTCCGGCTTGTAAGCCTCTTGGTGATAAGGTGCTGGAGATAGGGAATGATGTAGTTGAAATGATTCAGGGTATGTTCCACAGCAGCTGTTTAAGTTCATTACATTTTCAATTTCAGAATCAAATGTGCTAATGAATGGAGTGGCATCTCATTGTTCATTTCCCAATGCAGTTTCTCAAACCTCCTTGAGATGACACCTATGGGAATCGAATTGAATCACACCCTAGCTAATTGTTTGGATACATATGCATTAGAAGGCACAACGAGACAGCCATGGAGAGATATACATCTCACTGAATTAGTCCTAATTGTTGCAGAAAGCATGTCGGACCTGGTGTTAACAAATGTGTAAAGAGATGGGGGCAGTGATTTGATTTATGATATAATGTTCATATGATCTGTCCCTACCTATTACTGAATACCGACAGTGCAGAAGGAGGCTATTCGGCCCATCGAGCCTGCACCAATAATCTCACAACACCAGGTTAAAGTCCAACAGGCTACCAAATAAACCTGTTGGACTTTAACCTGGTGTTGTGAGACTTCTTACTGTGCTTACCCCAGTCCAACGCCGGCATCTCCACACCAATAATCTCACCCAGGCCCTATCCCTGTAACCCCACATATTTACACTATTAATCCCCCGGCATTCCTTTAACACTGAAGGGTCAATTTAGCATGGCCAATCCACCGAACCTACACACCTTTGGACTGTGGGAGGAGCACCTGGAGGAAACCTATGCAGACACGGGGAGAACATGCAGACTCCACACAGACAGTGACCCAAGATGGGAATTGAACCCGGGTCCCTGGCGCTGTGAGGCAGCGGTGCTAACCACTCTGCCACCATGCCGCTCGATCCGATTTGATTTATTATTGTCACATGTATTAACATACAGTGAAAAGTATTGTTTCTTGTGCACTATACAGACAAAGCATACCGTACATAGAGAAGGAAAGGAGAGAGTGGCGAATATAGTGTCACAGTCATAGCTAGGATGCAGAGAAAGATCAACTTAATGCGAGGTAAGTCCATTCAAAAGTCTGATGGCAGCAGCTTTTGAGTCGGTTGGGACGTGATCTCAGACTTTTGTATCTCTTTCCCAATGGAAGAAGTTGGAAGAGAGAATGTCCAGGGTGCGTGGGGTCCTTAATTATGCTGGCTGCTTTTCTGAGACAGCGGGAAGTGTAGACAGAGTCAATTGATGGGAGGCTGGTTTGCGTGGTGGACTGGGTTTCATTCACGACCCTTTGTAGTTTCTTGCGGTTTAGGTCAGAGCAGGAGCCATACCAAGCTGCGATACAACCAGAAAGAATGCTTTTTTTGGTACTGGGGCTGCCAACGGAGAGATTTTCAGGTATCTTAATTGCAACCAGCCTCTTTTCGGGCTTTAGAATGGGATGGTCTTCCGGGTTGACCCTGGGACCTCCCCCAGGTCTGCAGATCAGAATTCCAACCCAGAGTCTTCCTAATCCACATTAGTTTGGAAGCTGACATTTGGTGCTACATTGCGTGGAGTACCCAAGAATGACGTTGAGGCATGGACTGCAGCTGGATGTTCGTCTGGAGGTTTCATTCCATGATTTCCTGTTGCCATTCACCCTGTCCCCATCAATGGTCATCTGGACCTACCGTCTTTGCAAAGTATCACCTTCCCACATCAGCAAGAAAGTGCCTCAAATGCTGCTTTAACCACTGAATTGTTCAAAGGAATACAAAAAAACACATTTGTTTGAATGATTTATCTCTGAGATAGTGCTGGTAGCAGTGTCCTGGGAAACTAATCTTCAATTCCTGGAGATGCCAGGACACTCCTGGAGAATTGACAATCTGGGTGTGCGTACACATTCAGCACTGGGATGTCACCATTCAAGACACCAGCCTAAATGGGTTCCGGACCCCATTGCCCAGTAATAATTGGGCTGGCGGCGGGGGAGGGGAACAGGGGAAAGGGTCTAATGGCTGTTTTAGGCCCCTTTGTGAAACTGACTTCTGACTGATTGTCAGTTTTCTCAGGTGTTCTTGGGACGCATGCAAAAATAATATGCCTTGAATTTTCCCTCTGATATTCTTTCCTTTCCCTCTTCTTACTTGTAGATGCTGCAATGTGTGGAGTTACAGGAGACAATTTGTATCTTTGCACTTCCTACTGGAACATAAATAGCTTTAATACAATCACCCACCTATTTGATCTGATCTGGTGTCTATTCCAAGATGGTACCGGAGCAAGGCGATGTTTTGCAAGCTGTGCCCAGCATACCTTCTAATTCTATCTTTTACTCTCATTCTGTGCTTCTTAAACTTCATTCTAACTCTTTTAAACTCTCGAACAATGTTTTAATTCCTCTGTCGGGAAAAAGATACAGGAGTCTGAGGTCACGTACCAACCTTCCCTGCTGCCACCAGACTTTTGAATGGACTTACCTCACATTAAGTCGATCTTTCTCTACACCCTAGCTATGACTGTAACACTACATTCTGCACTCTCTCCTTTCCTTCTCTATGAACGGTATGCTTTGTATAGCACACAAGAAACAATACTTTTCACTGTATGTTAATACATGTGACAATAATAAATCAAATCAAATCAAAGATATTTAAAATAGGAAGATTGGGAAGAAAGCCTACCCTTCTCAATCTGAGGCTGGAATTCTCCAGTCTCGCAAGTCCTGCCGTCACTGCCAGCGAGAACGGACAATTTGGCGCTCAGCCAAATCTCCATTCACTGTGGCGGGACTGGTGAACCCCAGCCACGGGCGAAGTCGGAGAATTCCGGTCCTGCTGGTCTGGAATTTAAGCTTAGACCAGAGGCAGTGAGGGAAGGCAGAAAATGATTTTCTTCTAAATTCTATCACACACTCTCTTGCGGACAGCTTGCTTCAAGCACAGACTCCATGGAGCCTTCTTGAGTTCTTAATGATATCTGTGCTGATGTGCATCCATTTGTTTGTGGGTGAGTAATGTGGTTTTACAGACATCAGAACTGAAAGCAAACTTCCTGAGGTAATACTGGGTAATCTCGGCATCCTTTGCCTTGCGCTGGTCCGTTCCAGATCACACTACAGCATAAAGAAGTCGCAGAATTTCCTGGCACTTTTTTTTTGTGTAAAGTAACACCTTTTGAAGTTCAGGCAAAATACTGTGGATGCTTGAATCTGAAACAAGAACAGAAAATGCTGGAGAAACTCTGCAGGTCTGACAGCATCTGTGGAGAGCGAATCTGTGGGGCGGCACAGCGGCACAGTGGTTAGCATTGCTGCCTCACAGCGCCAGGAACCCGGGTTCAATTCCCGGCTTGGGTCACTGTCTGTGTGGAGTCTGCACGTTCTCCCCGTGTCTGCGTGGGTTTCCTCCAGGTGCTCCGGTTTCCTCCCACAATCCAAGGATGTGCGGGTTAGGGCGGATTGACCATGCTAAATTCTCCCTCGGTGTAACCCAAACAGGCGCTGGAGTGTGGCAACTGGGGAATTTTCATAGCAACTTCATTGCAGTGTGAATGTAAGCCTCCTTGTAAATAATAAATAAATAAACTAGATAAATAAAGAACAGCTAACATTTTGAGCTAAACTTTGGCTCTATTTTCTCTCCACAGGCGCTGTCAGACCTGCTGAGTTTTTCCAGCATTTTCTGTTTTTGTTCCTTTTGAGGTTCAGTTTGATTTACTTTCAGTTGAAGTCTTGCTGCTCATCCCTACTGTCACCATCTGATTTATTTTAACTCGGATGGGAGTATCAGAGGATGAAGTCTAGCTTCTGGGTTAAGCGAGGTTAATTGCATTGAAGCTTTGCTCTTGAAGTTTAATCAGAATCCCTTTGTTTATTTCTTATCTAAATATTTTAATGGACTTGTCCCTTCTTATCTGAATCTCTTTAGTGGTTGCTCCCCCTCCGTTATTTACCCACATTTCCAAGCACTCTTGCCTCATCCTGAGGCCACTTTAGGGTGGCACGGTAGCACAATGTTTAGCACTGCTGCCTCACAGCGCCAGGGACCCAGGTTCAATTCCTGGCTTGGGTCACTGTCGGTGTGGAGTTTGCACATTCTCACCGTGTCTGCGTGGGTTTCCTCTAGGTGCTGCGGTTTCCTTCCAAAGTCCAAAGATGTGTAGGTTAGGTGGATTGGCCGTGCTAGATTTCCCCTTAGTGTCCCAAGATATGTTGGTTAGGTGGATTAGCCATGGCACATGTGCGGTGTTTTGGGGATAGTGGGTGGGGATAGGATCTAAGTGGGGTACTCTTCCAGAGAGTCGGTGCAGGCTCAATGGGACAAATGGTGTCTTTCTGCACGGGAGGGATTCTATGCTTCTATGGTTGTTTCAGCAGGGCTACTTGGGCGACACGGTGGCACAGTGGTTAGCACTGCTGCTTCACAGCGCCAGGGACCCGGGTTCAATTCCAAGCTTGGGTCACTGTCTGTGTGGAGTTTGCACAACCTGCATGGGTTTCCTCCGGGTGCTCCGGTTTCCTCCCACATTCTGAAAGACGTGCTGGTTAGGTGCATTGACTTGAACAGGCGCCGGACTGTGGCGAATAGGGGAATTTCACAGTAACTTCATTGCAGTGTTAATGTAAGTCTTACTTGTAACTAATGAATAAAAAAGAACTTCCCCTGATTGTAGGCTTGCCAACCCTTCAGGATTGGCCTTGGAGTCTCCAGGATCTATCTCCAGCCCTGGTGTGTGAAACCCCGGTGGGATTTATTTGTCATTTTCTTTGACTATTCCTCTTTACCAGATATAAAGACATTGAAATTGGGTGAAAGAATAGTCCGCTTGGGTGACAGCAAAGCATCATTCAATTGGGTAATGAGTGTTTTTATTTTCTAATTGGCATAGGAAGGCAGTGCATCACAAGGATGTGTTGGCTATTAACGGCTGGAGTGTGAGGGTAAGCCATGTAACGATACCTGCAGGAATACATTTAATTGCACTTGGCAACCCTACCTGTGAATCTTCACCCAAATCACAATCGGTCATGTGTGATCCAAGTTAATCACTGTCGACCATCTACTCAATCATAGGGGACACACCAACTAATCCCAATCCTGATTATAGAATAGAGTCATAAATCCCTACAGTTAAGAAGGAGGCCTTTAGCCCCATTGAGTCTGCACCGACCACAGTCCCACCCAGTCCCTATTCCTGTAACCCCACATATTTGCCCTGCTAATCCCCCTATCACTAGGAACAATTTAGCATGGCCAATCAACCTAACTCGCACATCTTTGGACTGTGGGAGGAAACCGGAGCACCCGGAGGAAACCCACGCAGACACGGGGAGAATGTGCAAAACTCCACACAGACAGTGACCCGAGGCTGGAATTGAACCCGGGTCCCTGGTGCTGTGAGGCAGCAGTGCTAACCACTGTGCCACTGTGCCGCCCACACTATATCTTCACCGTTTTCCTCACAATCACTTTCCTGCAGGATTTACTAGTTAGAAGTGTTGTATGGAACCCGCACTGATTTGATTCAGCCCAGTAGGCACTGTGCAGTTACCAATTCCACCCGGACATTTTCCTGGAGCTTTTATCAGAGGCAAGGAATCCTATAGCTAGTAGCTCACTTCCTGACTCCACAAAGCCTGTCCACCACCTACAAGGCTCAAGTGCGATGGAATACTCTCCACTTGCCTGGATGGGCAGCATGGTAGCACAGTGGTTAGTTAGCACTGTTGTCTCACAAGCACCAGGGACTGGGGCTCAATTCTAGCCTTGGGTGACTACCTGTGTGGAGTTTGCACGTTCTCACTGTGTCTGCGTGGGTTTCCTCCAGGTGCTCCGGTTTCCTCCCACACTCCAAAGGTGTGCAGGTTAGGTGGATTGGCCATGGTAAATGCACAGGGTTACGAAGGTAGGGCTTGGGTAAGATACTCTGTCAGAGAGTCATAGAATCATAGAATCCCTACATAGAATCCCTATGGAATTACAGAGTACTGGGCTAATGGTAAGATACTTGGTAGTGTGGATGAGCAGAGAGATCTCGGTGTCCATGTCTATAGATCCCTGAAAGTTGGCACCCAGGTTGATAGGGTTGTTAAGAAGACGTACGGTGTGGTAGCGTTTATTGGTAGAGGGATTGAGTTTCGGAGCCATGAGGTCATGTTGCAGCTGTACAAAACTCTGATGCGGCCACACTTGGAGTATTGCGTACAGTTCTGGTCGCCGCATTATAGGAAGGATGTGGAAGCATTGGAAAGGGTGCAGAGGAGATTTACCAGGATGTTGCCTGGTATGGTGGGAAGGCCTTATGAGGAAAGGCTGAGGGACTTGAGGCTGTTTTCGTTAGAGAGAAGAAGGTTAAGAGGTGACTTAATAGAGGCATACAAGATGATCAGAGGATTAGATGGGGTGGATAGTGAGAGCCTTTTTCCTCGGATGGTGATGGCTAGCACAAGGGGACATAGCTTTAAATTGAGGGGTGATAGATATAGGACAGATGTCAGAGGTAGGTTCTTTACTCAGAGAGTAGTAAGGGCGTGGAATGCCCTGCCTGCAACAGTAGTGGACTCACCAACATTAAGGGCATTTAAATGGTCATTAGATAAACATATGGATGATATTGGAATAGTGTAGGTTAGATGGGCTTTAGATTGGTTTCACAGTCGGTGCAACATCGAGGGCCGAAGGGCCTGTACTGCGCTGTAATGTTCTATGTTCTATGTTCTATCCCAGTGCAGAAGGAGGCTGTTTGGCCCATCAAGTCTGTTTCGACCACAGTCCCACCCAGGCCCTATCCCTATAGCCCCATGTATTTACCCTAGCTAGTCTCCTTGACACAAAGGGGCAATTTAGCATGGCCAATCCACCTAAACCGCACTTCGTTGGACTGTGGGAGGAAACCGGAGCACCCAGAGTAAACCCATGCAGACACGGGGAGAATGTGCAGACTCCGCACAGACAGTGACCTCAGCTGGAAATTGAACCTGGGTCCCTGGCGCTGTGAGGCAGCAGTGCTCACCCACTGTGCCCCCGTGCAGCCCAGTCAGTACAGACCCGATGTGCCGAATGTCCTCCTTCTGCACTTTGGGATCCTATGATTCCATAAGACCAGAAGGCATTGGAGCAGAATTAGGCCACTCGGCCCATCGACTCTGCTCCTCCAGTCAATTATGGCTGATATTTTTCTCATCCCCATTCTCCTGCCTTTTCCCCATAACCCCTGATCCCCTTATTAATCAAGAACCTATCTATCTCTGCCTTAAAGACACTCAATGATCTGGCCTCCACAGCCTTCTGCGGCAAAGAGTTCCACAGATTCACCACTCTCTGGCTGAAGAAATTCCTCCTCATCTCAGTTTTAAAGGATCGTCCCTTCAGCCAGAGGTTGTGCCCTCTGGTTCTAGTATTTCCTACTAGTGGAAACATCCTCTCCACGTCCACTCTATCCAGGCCTCGCAGTATCCTGTAAGTTTCAATTAACAAGAGCAAGATTCTGTGATGAACCATTGCAGCTAACAGAATTTTAAATTTGCATTTCTCACAAGCTCTTATTAGTGGAAAGCAGAGGGAGATATTAATAGCCCCGGTCACGTGAAGGTGTTGTGTATCAACAAACTTGTTGCCATACAGTTTGAAATGTGAAATGCCCTCTAAACGTGATGTTAATTTCACCTACGGCGCATATTCATTTTCTGGCTTCATTTCTGCACCAAATGAAAAAGAACATTCTGGAGCAATGCAAATGAGAGGAAATAAAATGATAATGGATGTTATTAAAACTTGTGCAAAGCCGTTGACGCATTCAGTCCGTGATCCTCATCCGGAAAAGAGGTTGTCCAATGTTTTCGTTTCGAAAATACGGGCCTCTGGCATCCTGAGGTAGTTCAGTGAGCGCAGCAGATGATGATGGGCGAATGGGACTCAGTACCAGTTAGTGCACACATTCCACAGTGAAATTTAACCCTTGAAGATAGTTGTCGGATTTATTATTTTAACTGCTTGGATTTCCTGTTTGTTCAGCTGGTGATGTAGTTAAGAGCTGCCTGCTTCTCTCTCTCCCTCCTTCCCTCCCCTAGAGTGGCTGGGTTCTGGGGAGGAGGCAGAAATAATAAATGTCTGATGAGCCCCCATTAGTATTTTATGAGTGGTCTAACCAGAAATCACTACATCTGATTTCAATGTGTACAGGTTGAACAGAACAAGCCAGGCTGTTACAGGGATGGCTTGTATTTATTTTTTTCACCAGGGTGAAGGCTTGAGTAACCATGAAGCTGTGAATGTGAACATTAGCTACATTTTTCAAGTCAAGGCAGAACAATATTAGGAAACAGTTACTTAAGATTTATTTCTGTTGATACTAAAAGGGATTGATAAGGTAAACCAAATGTTTCCTCTTGTGGGGCAATCTAGAACAAGAGGCAGTAGGTTTAAAACTGAGATGAGGAGGAACATAAGAACATAAGAACTAGGAGCAGGAGTAGGCCAGCTGGCCCCTCGAGCCTGCTCCGCCATTCAATAAGATCATGGCTGATCTTTTCATGGGCTCAGCTCCACTCACCTGCCTGCTCACCATAACCCTGAATTCCTTTACTGTTCAAAAATGTATCTATCCTTGCCTTAGAAACATTCAATGAGGTAGTCTCAACTGCTTCACTGGGCAGGGAATTCCACAGATTCACAACCCTTTGTGTGAAGAAGTTCCTCCTCAACTCAGTCCTAAATCTGCTCCCCCTTATTTTGAGGCCATGCCCCTTAGTTCTAGTTTCACCTGCCAGTGGAAACAACTTCCCTGCTTCTATCTTATCTATTCCCTTCATAATCTTATATGTTTCTATAAGATCTCCCCTCATTCTTCTGAATTCCAATGAGTATAGCTCCAGCCTACTCAGTCTCTCCTCATAAGCCAACCCTCTCAACTCCGGAATCAACCTAGTGAATCTCCTCTGCACCCCCTCCAGTGCCAGTATATCCTTTCTCAAGTAAGGAGACCAAAACTGTACACAGTACTCCAGGTGTGGCCTCACCAGCACCTTATACAGCTGCAACATAACCTCGCTGTTTTTAAACTCCATCCCTCTAGCAATGAAGGACAAAATTCCATTTGCCTTCTTAATTACCTGCTGCACCTGCAAACCAACTTTTTTGTGATTCATGCACAAGGACACCCAGGTCCCTCTGCACAGCAGCATGCTGCAATTTCTTTACCAATGAACTATTTCTCGCAGAGGGTGGTGAATTTGTGGAACTCGCTGCCCCATAGTGCGGCAGAGTCTGAATCGTTGAATGGCTTCAAGAAGGAGATAGATATATTTCTGATTTTTTTAAAAAACGGGTTAAAGGGATAGGGGGAACAGGTGGGGAGGTGGATTTGAGACAGGGAGAGATCAGCAATGATCTGATTGAATGGTGGAGCAGGCACGAAGGGCTGAATTGCCTACTTCTGCTCCTGTTCCGATGAGAGCGGATTTGCTCCAATGTGACAGCAGAAACATTTAATTACTCGCTGTTACGCAATAGGTTATTTTCCCACCATCTGAATTCCTCGACGAGATGCATTGTATATCAGTGTTACTAACTGTACCCTGTTTCTGTCCTTTGGTGGGGCGAGAATGACAAATGGGGTGGAAAAAATATACAAATAATTGGACAACTGCTTTTTAACAGTTTTAATGGATTCTTTTGAGCAGCAGCCACAATTATTTCTGCTTTTAAACTTTTGGTTTTAGAAAAGTATAGTCTCGTAACCACTCATGGCGGCACGGTAACACCGTGGTTAGCACTGTTGCTTCACAGCTCCAGGGACTTGGGTTCGATTCCCGGCCTTGGGTCACTGTCTGTGTGGAGTTTGCACATTCTCCTCGTGTCTGTGTGGGTTTCCTCTGGGTGCTCCGGTTTCCTCCCACAGTCCAAAGATGTGCGGGTTAGGTTGATTGGCCATGCTAAAAATGCCCCTTAGTGTCCCGAGATGCATAGGTTAGAGGGGTTAGTGGGTAAAATACGTAGGGATATTGGATATCATAGAATAGAATCCCTACAGTACAGAAAGAGGCCATTCGGCCCATCGAGCCTGCACCGACCACAATCCCACCCAGGCCCTACCCCCATATGGAGGGATATGGGGGGAGGACCTGGGTGGGTTTGTGGTCGGTGCAGACTCGATGGGCCGAATGGCCTCTTTCTGTACTGTAGGGTTTCTATGATTTCTATGAACACAGGATTTCTATGGAATGCAACACATTTTAATTTTTTCCTGTCAGCCTTTCAGAACTGAAGTCATTTTTCAATCAAATGCAGAATTGATAATCACAGTAATAGTACCCTAAATAATTGAGAACATGCAAAGTTTCCATTTATTTTGTTCAGCAGCTGTCAGGTTTATTCGACCTATTGGTCTCTTGGTATCAAAACCGTTCGACAATCTCATGTTAGGAATGTGAGAATCTCTCCACATATGCTGGAAAACAGAAATAAGGTGCATTTCTATAGCACCTTTCATGACCTCAGGATGTCACAAATTTCTTTAGCCAATGAAGTACCTTTTTGCAGCGTGGCGGTGTAGTAATTAATGCAGCAGCCAGTTTGCACAAGGCAAGTTCATACAATCAGCAATGTGACAACCCGCAGAATCACTGCATTGCAGAAGGAGTCCATTCAGCCCATCAAGCCTGCACCGGCAACAATCCCACCCGGGCCCTATCCCCCTAACCCCAACATATTTACCCTGCTAATCCCCTTGACACTAAGGGTCAATTTAGAATGGCCAATCAACCTGAGCCGCACATCTTTGGACTGTGGGAGGAAACCGGAGCACCCGGAGGAAACCCACACAAACGCGGGGAGAAAGTGCAAAGTCCACACAGACAGTGACCCAAGGCCGGAATTGAACCTGGGTCCCTGGCGCTGTGAGGCAGCAGTGCTAATCACTGTGCCACTGTGCCGCCCACACTAACCTGGTAATATTTTTTAGTGATATAAATTGAGGGATAAATATTGCTCAGGACAGCTGGGCAACTCCCTTGCTCTTCTTTGGATTAGTGGCATGAGTGCATCCACCTGAGAATGTATACTGGATCTCCGTATAATGTCTCATTCGAAAGGCAGTGCCTCCAACAACACAACAGCCCCATAACACTGGAGGTGTCAGCTTGCGTGCATACATCTCTGTAGTGGGGGATGAGCCCACAGAGTTCTAACTCAGAGCCCAGTGTGCTATTTATTGAACTTTCAGCGATAAACCTCCAACGTTCTTTGTACAGAGACACTAATCTCTGATTCCTTTATCCTTTCCAGACTTTTGAAACCCCCATGGATAGCAATTGACGACAACCTGTACTGGTTGATGTACAATGTCCTGAAGCTTTCACTCCTGCAAACTGCCATCGAGAACATTTCAAAAGTGCAGGAGTATATACAATATACTCAGTATAATATATGGGTGGCAGGGTGGCACAGTGGTTAGCACTGCTGCCTCACAGCGTCAGGGACCCAGGCTTGGGTCTGTGTGGAATTTGCACGTTCTCCCCGTGTCTGCGTGGGTTTCCTCCACATGCTCCGGTTTCCTCCCACTGTCCAAAGATGTGTGGGTTAGGTGGATTGGCTATGTTAAAATTGCTTCTGAGTGACTAGTTAGGGTATATGCATGGGGTTGTGGGGATAGGGCCTTTGTGGGATTGTGGTTGGTGCAGACTCAATGGGCCGAATGGCCTCCAACTGCACTGTAAGATTCTATTCCATGATTCTATGATTGTTTTCTTTGGAGCAAAGCAGGCTGAGGTGTATGTTTGAGGTGTATAAGATTATGAGGGGTATGGACAGGGTGAGTAGGGAGCAGCTGTTCCTCTTGGTTGAGGGATCAGTCATATGGGGGTGTAGTTTTAGGGAAGGGGCAGGAGATTCAGAGGGGATTTGAGAAAAAAACTTTTTCATTCAGAGTGTGGTGGGAATCTGGAACGCACTACCTGGGAAGATGGTTGAGGCCGGAAACCTTACAACCTTTAAAAAATATTTGGATGAGCATTTGAAATATCATAATATTCAAGGATATGGGAGAAGTGCAGGAAAATGGGATTAGCGTGCCTTTCGTGGTAGATATCGTCGATGTCGACTTGATGGGCCAAAGGGCCATTTCTGCACTGTATGACTCTATGGGGGGAAGTTTCCTGTCCTGCCCACCACGGGAATCGTAGCGGGAGGGGAGCGGACCATTGCAAAGGTCTGTTCACCTCGGGCGGGATTTTCCGGCTTTGGGTTGAGCGCGGCCAGAAAATCCCGTTCTGTGACGTAACATTTAGTGATACTGTGGGAATGTGAAAGTGACCTGCTAACGTGGCATCCAGTGGTTGTTATATTGAAGGAGCCATTGAGTTCACTGCTGTAGGAATGGACAACTGCTGAGACTGCCCTTTTCCCTCTCCTCCTCCCCCCACCACGATACTCTGTGAATAATTGGATGGTTGATTAATTGACAAAAACAAATAGGAATGAATTTTGACATTGATATAAAAAGACAGTTACCAAAATAACCCAATACATCAGGAAAGGCTTCACAGTAAGTCACCGAGTACATCTCCTGCAATGTTGCTCTCAGGCTGTAGGGGAAGTGGGAATTGGTGGGGGCTGGTGAGGCAAGGTGGTGAATATGTGTGGTAGCCAATGATGGACGAAAGGGTGGGACGATGAACAAGTGCTAGCCTTGGACCCAGCCCAATCAGCAGAGTTCCCAGAAGCAAGTGGGAGAACCCTAGCTGGAAGCGATTAGCAGTACAAAGAACCAAGAAAATTACAGCTCAGGAACAGGCCCTTCAGCCCTCCAAGCCTGCACCGACCATGCTGCCCGTCTGAACTTAAACCCTCCACCCTTCTGGGGCCATATCCCTCTAATCCCATCCTATTGATGTATTTGTCCAGACGCCCCTTAAAAAATGTTTGGGTTACGGTGGAAACATGTCAGCAGTGCTGCTTTTGTGTCAGTAGAGAGTGGGAGGTTCTGGTCTCAACGCCAGCAAGCATCGTCATGGGTGTCACGGCAAAATTCAGAGAGTCATTAAAAGTCAACGGCTCTCTAAATGTACGCATCCTGCCAGCAACAATGCCCACCGGTGTCAGGGTTGGGAAATCCCAGCCAATGAAGCTAGACCGTGACTTTAAGTTGACCATGTAAATTAGAGATGGGGAAGGCTTAAAACCAGTGGCTCATCATCTGAATACAAAAACAATTCTTCTCTGATTTGGCTGGAGTAAATGAAGATCTCAAATTGCCCATAAACATCCTTCCTTAAATTTAGCACCATATATGTGGAAAGATTTACAAAGGCGATCCAGAACTAGCTGGCAAAATGTTACCTTTCTTAAAAGAAAACTGTTATTGCTGTCTGACTGAAGTTTCTTCATCACATACAAAATGGCGATTTTCATTAATTTTGCATGTGATGGGATTTGGTAAGTTAGACAAATTAATGAAAGTCACCATCTGGAAAGCCAGCAATTAGATGGTTTGACGTCTGAGGGAAACTTGACTGGAGGCAAAGAAGTACAACCCGTTTGTGTGGCCAAGTTTCTATCAGTTAGAAGCCAGTGCAAAAAACACAACAAAGGGGTGAATTTGGGTGGTGTAGGCAGTGCCAGCCATGCATTGTTGAGGTGCGAGATGCTTCAGCACAAAACATCGTCGGAAACTAAGCCACAGTGTTGGAAATGCTGCCCAAGACATCATCCAGAAACCTTGGGGGGGGAAAGGGAGAGGGAGAAGTGGAGGGGGGAGGGATGAATTTCCTCGGCCATCCAACATTAACACGGATTAAAAAGACTCGGAAATTCAGCCCATTTCTTGATGCAACTTGCTCTCGAGGTTGTTTAATTTTTCTGAAGGGAACCAAGAGTTGTTAACGCGGAGACTGTCCAAGCACACTGATGGGGATCTCGTATCGTTCCTTGCCTCCTCATTTGACCCAGCCTAATTTTAATAGGAGGCGATTTTTGTTTCTAGGAAGACACAGATAGATGTTGGTGCCAACACAAAATGATGTTAAATTAAACTGTGGTTAACAGCTACAAAAATGAAGCCTCACTGCCAAGAGTGCGAGGACAGGAGAATTACATTTGCTCCTCTGTTGTCAAGATTTATTAGAAATCCACCAGCAAGAAAGCTGTTTAGGGTTGGCAACTGACTTAAGCGTCGTTCTATTTATCATTCTATTTCATAGAATCCCTACATTGCAGAAGGAGGCCGCAGAAGGAGGCCATTCAGCCCATCAGGTCTGCACTGACTCTCTGACAGAGTGTCTTACCCAGGCCCTTTCTCTCGCCCTATCCCTGTAACCTCACACATTCATCTAACCTACATATCTTTGGACACTAAGAGGCAATTTAGCATGGCCAATCCACCTAACCTGCACGTCTTTGGACTGTGGGAGGAAACCAGAGCACCCGGAAGAAACCCACGCAGACACGGGGAGAATGTACAAACTCCACACAGACAGTCACCTAAGGCCGGAATGGAAGCCATTGTTGTGAGGCAGCAGCACTAACCACTGTGCTTCCATGCTGCCGGGAATTTATTTATTAAGAATCATAGAATCATAGAATCCCTACTGTACAGAACGAGGCCATTTGGCCCATCGAGTCCGCACCGACCACAATCCTGTCCTATTCCCGCAACCCCACGCATCGCCCTGACACTAGGGTCAATTTAGCATGGCCAATCAACCTAACCCGCAAGTCTTTGGACTGTGGGAAGAAACCGGAGCACCCGGAGAAAACCAACGCAGACATGGGGAGAACGTGCAAACTCCACACAGACAGTGACCCAAGGCAGGAATTGAACCTGGGACTCTGGTGCTGTGAGGCAGCAGTGCTAACCACTGCACTAAGGTGCCACCCATGGTGGCACAGTGGTTCCTGAATTATTTATTTTATTCATTCCCATAGACACCCAGGGACAGCCATTTCAACAGCTCCTTTTTTTGCCTTTTAGCTTTATTTGGGATCTTAACAATATCCCTGCCACTGCAATGACTTGATAGTAGAGTTATTGTTGCTGCTCTTGACTGTGTGACTAATGAACAGTCACTTGGCATGTTTGCCAAGAACCTCTGTGCCTGCCTGGATTCACAGGAGCACAGTAATGAATACCAATAGACAGAGCAAGAACAACCTTTTTATTCTACAGAGAGTGGCTTGTAAGATTGCAGATCACGGACCTTTAGCCTTCAAGGATATGATGATCAGCCATAATTACACCATGAACAGATTTTAATTATTGAATCAGCTTGTAACCTGTGCTTCCTGCAGGTTCAGAGGAACTTACAAGGTAAGCTTATAGAGTTTGACCAGGTAACACAACGTTAGGAAGAACAACCCAATCCCAGGCAGCCTATTCCTTTATAATAAAGCCCACTGTTTCAACCAAAATAATACCAACTTGCATTTACAGATTGCCTTGAAAATGTTAAGAAGGTCCCAAGAACATTCAAGGGAGTTATTCTAAACATTTGATCCCAAGAATGATAAAAAGATACTTGGGGTGGCACAGCGATTAGCACAGCTGCCTCATAGAATCATAGAATCCCTACAGTGCAGAAGGAGGCCATTCATCCCATCGAGTCTGCACCGACCACAATCCCACCCAGGCCCTATCCCACAACCCCACGAATATCCCCTGCTCGTCCCCCGACACCAAGGGACAATTTAGCATGGCCAACCCACCTAACCAGCACGTCTTTCAGACTTTGGGCGGAAACCAGAGCACCCGGAGGAAACCCACGCAGACACAGGGAGAATGTGCAAACTCCACACAGACAGGAACCTAAGGCTGGAATTGAACCTGTGCCCCTGCCACTGTGAGACAGCAGTGCCAACCACTGTGCCATCATGCTGCCAGGGACCTGGGTTCGATTCCTGGCACGGGTCACTGTCTGTGCAATCTGTACATTCTCCCCGTGCCTGCGTGGGTTTCTTCTGGGTGCTCCGGTTTTCTCCCACAGTCCAATTGATTTTGATTTGATTTGATTTATTATTGTCACATGTATTGAGATACAGTGAAAAGTATTGTTTCTTGCGCGCTATACAGACAAAATATACATAGAACATAGAACATTACAGCGCAGAACAGGCCCTTCGGCCCACGATGTTGCACCGACCAGTTAAAAAAAAAAACTGTGACCCTCCAACCTAAACCAATTTCTTTTCGTCCATGAACCTATCTACGGATCTCTTAAACGCCCCCAAACTAGGCGCATTTACTACTGATGCTGGCAGGGCATTCCAATCCCTCACCACCCTCTGGGTAAAGAACCTACCCCTGACATCGGTTCTATAACTACCCCCCCTCAATTTAAAGCCATGCCCCCTCGTGCTGGATTTCTCCATCAGAGGAAAAAGGCTATCACTATCCACCCTATCTAAACCTCTAATCATCTTATATGTTTCAATAAGATCCCCTCTTAGCCGCCGCCTTTCCAGCGAAAACAATCCCAAATCCCTCAGCCTCTCCTCATAGGATCTCCCCTCCATACCAGGCAACATCCTGGTAAACCTCCTCTGCACCCTCTCCAAAGCCTCCACATCCTTCCTGTAATGTGGGGACCAGAACTGCACACAGTACTCCAAGTGCGGCCGCACCAGAGTTGTGTACAGTTGCAACATAACGCTACGACTCCTAAATTCAATCCCCCTACCAATAAACGCCAAGACACCATATGCCTTCTTAACAACCTTATCTACTTGATTCCCAACTTTCAGGGATCTATGCACACATACACCTAGATCCCTCTGCTCCTCCACACTATTCAAAGTCCTCCCGTTAGCCCTATACTCAACACATCTGTTATTCCTACCAAAGTGAATTACCTCACACTTCTCCGCATTAAACTCCATCCGCCACCTCTCGGCCCAACTTTGCAACCTGTCTAAGTCTTCCTGCAAACTACGACACCCTTCCTCACTGTCTACCACACCACCGACTTTGGTGTCATCAGCAAATTTGCTAATCCACCCAACTATACCCTCATCCAGATCATTAATAAATATTACAAACAGCAGTGGCCCCAAAACAGATCCCTGAGGTACACCACTTGTAACCGCACTCCATGATGAATATTTACTATCAACCACCACCCTCTGTTTCCTATCCGCTAGCCAATTCCTGATCCAATTTCCTAGATCACCCCCAATCCCATACATCTGCATTTTCTGCAGAAGCCTACCATGGTGAACCTTATCAAACGCCTTACTAAAATCCATATATACCACGTCCACTGCCTTGCCCCCATCCACCTCCTTGGTCACTTTCTCAAAAAACTCAATAAGGTTAGTAAGGCACGACCTACCTGCCACAAAACCATGCTGACTATCACCTATCAATTCATTACTCTCCAAATAACTATAAATCCTATCCCTTATAATTTTTTCCAACATCTTGCCGACAACAGAAGTGAGACTCACCGGTCTATAATTCCCGGGGAAGTCTCTGTTCCCCTTCTTAAACAATGGGACAACATTCGCTAACCTCCAATCTTCTGGTACTATACCAGAGGCCAACGACGACCTGAAGATCAGAGCCAGAGGCTCTGCAATCACTTCTCTTGCCTCCCAGAGAATCCTTGGATAAATCCCATCCGGACCAGGGGATTTATCTATTTTCAGACCCTCCAGAATATCCTGCACATCCTCCTTATCAACTGTAATACTGTCTATTCTACTCCCTTGCAACCCAGTGTCCTCCTCAGCTATATTCATGTCCCCTTGCGTGAACACCGAAGAGAAATATTGGTTCAATGCTTCACCAATCTCCTCCGGTTCCACACATAACTTCCCTCTGCCATCTATAACTGGCCCTAAACTTGCCCTAACCAACCTTCTGTTCTTGACATACCTATAGAACGCCTTAGGATTCTCTTTAACCCTATCCGCCAAAGTCTTCTCATGTCCCCTTTTAGCCCTTCTAAGCTCGCTCTTCAACTCCCTCTTAGCCAATCTAAAGCTTTCTAGTGCACTACCCGAGTGCTCACGTCTCATCCGAACATAAGCCTCCTTTTTCTTTTTAACCAACAAAGAAACTTTTTTGGTGCACCACGGTTCCCTAGCCCTACCAATTCCTCCTTGCCTGACAGGGACATACCTATCACAGACTCGCAGTAGCTGCTCCTTGAAAAAACTCCACATGTCGGACGTTCCCAGTCCCTGTAATCTCCTAGTCCAACCTATGTTTCCTAATTCTCTCCTAATAGCCTCATAATTACCCTTCCCCCAGCTAAAACCACTGGCCCGAGGTTCATGCCTATCCCTTTCCATCACTAAGGTGAACGTAACCGAATTGTGGTCACTATCACCAAAATGCACACCAACTTCCAAGTCTAGCACCTGGTCTGGCTCATTTCCCAGCACCAGATCCAATATAGCCTCACCTCTAGTTGGCCTGTCTACATACTGAGTCAAAAAACCTTCCTGCACGCTTTGAACAAAAACTGACCCCTCTAACGAGCTAGAGCTATAACAATTCCAGTCAATATTAGTCAAGTTAAAATCCCCCATAACAATTGCCCTATTACTTTCACTCCTAAGCAGGATTGACTCCGCAATCCTTTCCTCAACCTCTCTAGAACTTTTAGGAGGTCTATAAAAGACTCCCAACAGGGTGACCTCTCCTCTCCTATTTCTAATCTCCGCCCATACTACCTCAACAGATAAGTCCTCATCAAACCTCCTCTCTGACACTGTGATACAATCTCTGACCAATAATGCTACCCCTCCCCCTCTTCTACCTCCTTCCCTACTTCGACTAAAACATTTGAACCCCGGGACCTGCAGCATCCATTCCTGCCCCTGCTCTATCCATGTCTCTGAAATAGCCACAACATCGAAGTCCCAGGTACTGATCCACGCTGCAAGTTCACCCACTTTATTGCGAATACTCCTGGCATTGAAGTATACACATTTCAAACCCTGCTCCACCCCACCTCTGCAATGCCGTGCATTGCAGTCCCCATCCATGCATCCCTCACTTTCAGCCCCACTACTCAGGATCCCTCCCCCCCCCGAATCAGTTTAAACCTCCCTGCATGGCCTTAGCAAATTTACCCCCCAGGATATTGGTCCCCTTCTGATTAAGGTGTAGACCATCCTTCTCATAGAGGTCACACCTTCCCCAGTACGAGCCCCAATTGCTTAAGTACCTGAACCCCTCCCTCCTGCACCATCCCCTCAGCCATGAATTCAAACCTTCCCTCTCCCTATTCCTCTCTAAACTATCCCGTGGTACAGGCAAGAGTCCAGAGATACGTACATAGAGAAGGAATGGAGAGAGTGCAGAATAGAGGGTGTTGGTTGGGTGCATTGGCCGTGCTAAATTCTCCCTCAGTGTACCGAACAGGCACCGGAGTGTGGCGACTAGAGATTTTCACAGTAACTTCATTGCAGTGTTAATGTAAGCCTACTTGTGACACTAATAAAAGAAATAAAATAAATAATAAATTGAGCAGATAGCCAAATACTTTGTCAAACAGGCAGGTTTTAAGGAGAATCTTAAGGAGGAGAGCAAACAGGGAAGTTTAGGATGGGAGTTCCAATGCCTGAGGCAAAGGAAGGCACAGACACCAGTGGTGGAGCAATTAGAAGTTACTTTCAGTGATTGAAGGTGAGGGAAGTCAGTGTGCGCTTTACTCCAGTGTGTGTTATGTATGAGGAAGGAAATTTATAATGAACAGGGTGATAGACAATGACTATCCATGGGTTTCTGGTGAGTTCAGGGGCTGGATTTCCAACACGGATTCAGACACCCAGCACCGGGGTGAATTCCAGGCCCCGACCCCATGCCCGAGCTATTTTAATATTTAAATGATCTGATTGGCCCGCAGGTGAGTTTGGTGCCCAGTCGGAGATGCCAGGTGCCTCCAGGAAGGGGGAGCTGGTGCAAGCGGTGTTTATGTTGGGGGCTGCCACTGCCTTGCCAATTTGAGCAGATGGCACTTTGTAAAGCTCAGAGGCTCACGGGAGCAAATTTTTTATTCATTCGTGGGACGTGGGCATCGCTGGCTGGCCAGCATTTATTACCTATCCTTAGTCGCCCTTGAAACTGAGTGTCTCGCTAGGTCATTTCTGATGGCAGTTGAGAGTCAACCACATTGCTGTGGCTCTGGAGTCACATGTAGGCCAGACCAGGTAAGAACGGCAGATTTCCTTCCCTAAAGGACATTAGTGAACCAGATGGGTTTTTCCGACAATCGGCAATGTTTTCATGGTCATCAGTAGATTCTTAATTCCAGATTTTTTTTATTGAATTCAAATTCCACCATCTGCCGTGGCGGGATTCAAACCCGGGTCCCCAGAACATTAGCTGAGTTTCTGGATTAATAGTCTAATGTTAATACCACTACACCAGGGTTTGTACAGCGCTTTTGCTCCGATTTCAACTCAAAGTAACTCCAGTGAAAATGATGAAGTCCCTGTGGTGAACTCTAAGGGCTGTGCACTAACGTGTATGGTAATATTCCGGCTCGCTGGGAAAGGAGTTTAAAAATTCCAGACTTGAAATGACAGGCCCCTAAACAAGCAACTTAATGAGTTTATGGGGTCGTTAACTGGTGGCGAACATGTTGCCCGCTCTCTTACCCGCAAGCCCTTTGGAAATGCAAAACTGTCCCGTATTTGTTGGGAACTCAAGGCTAGCTTCGGCATAGCAATTTTCAAAGCCTCCCTTGCACTGGTTCCCTGCAAAACTTTGTAAATCCTGATCTTCCCATCTTCCCTCCACTGCCAAATCCTCACATCCTGGTTGCTCTCTTTACGAGTCCTATTTCCCCTCTATGCAAATACAAAAGGTTGTAATTTGGAAAGGGGATGTAAGTAAAGGTGCGCTTTGCCCTCTCAGAGTCCAAGCTAGCAAACTCCATGCAAAGTTTGTCAACATGCAGCATGTACATACCTGTGCCGTTGCTTGCCACACATAGCAAGCTGGTAATATTGCTGTAACAACAGTACATAGTGTCCTGGTTTAATAGGGACACATCTATGTATTTTGTAAGTACATGAAGAGTTGCCAAAGCACTGATAATGGAATTAGCTCTCAGGATATTAATCGCAAGCCTAACTTGCCCCAGGCCGCTTGTAACGCGAACCCTTAACTTTCATACTCAGCAGATAATAACATCTCAGATAGGAGTAATGGATCCCACTTTTGATGCATCTGTGCATCCCACTGTAAGTATTGTACAACTGCGCAGTGACTTCACAAAGTAAGCATAAGTGTTTTTTTTCCAATTGAAAACAAGTAGAAATGGCTGAAGTGTGTTGGAGCAGACAGTCAGGGTTAACAATTGATGAATGGATTGTCTCTGTTCCAGACAAAGAAAAAATGGTTCATCAATCTCTTTTCCTTGAAGTTGATACCATTCACGTACAATTGTTGAAAAACAGTGGTTTGGGCAGTGGCCTATAGAGTATGACACACATGTACCCACTGAGAATGTGACACATGTACCCACTGAGAATGTGACACATGTGTACCCACTGAGAATGTGACACATGTACCCACTGAGAATGTGACACATGTGTACCCACTGAGAATGTGACACATGTGTACCCACTGAGAATGTGACACATGTGTACCCACTGAGAATGTGACACATGTGTACCCACTGAGAATGTGACACATGTACCCACTGAGAATGTGACACATGTACCCACTGAGAATGTGACACATGTACCCACTGAGAATGTGACACGTATACCCACTGAGAATGTGACACACATGTACCCACTGAGAATGTGACACACGTGTACCCACTGAGAATGTGACACATGTGTACCCACTGACAATGTGACACATGTACCCACTGACAATGTGACACACATGTACCCACTGAGAATGTGACACATGTACCCACTGAGAATGTGACACACGTGAACCCACTGAGAATGTGGCACACGTGTACCCACTGAGAATGTGACACACATGTACCCACTGAGAATGTAACACATGTGTACCCACTGAGAATGTGACACATGTGTACCCACTGACAATGTGACACATGTGTACCCACTGAGAATGTGACACACATGTACCCACTGAGAATGTGACACATGTGTACCCACTGAGAATGTGACACACATGTACCCACTGAGAATGTGACACATGTACCCACTGAGAATGTGACACATGTACCCACTGACAATGTGACACACATGTACCCACTGAGAATGTGACACACATGTACCCACTGAGAATGTGACACATGTGTACCCACTGAGAATGTGACACACATGTACCCACTGAGAATGTGACACATGTACCCACTGAGAATGTGACACATGTACCCGCTGACAATGTGACACACATGTACCCACTGAAAATGTGACACATGTACCCACTGAGAATGTGACACATGTGTACCCACTGACAATGTGACACATGTACCCACTGAGAATTTGACACGTATACCCACTGAGAATGTGACACATGTACCCACTGAGAATGTGACACATGTGTACCCACTGACAATGTGACACATGTACCCACTGAGAATGTGACACACGTGTACCCACTGAGAATGTGGCACACGTGTACCCACTGAGAATGTGACACACATGTACCCACTGAGAATGTAACACATGTGTACCCACTGAGAATGTGACACATGTGTACCCACTGACAATGTGACACATGTGTACCCACTGAGAATGTGACACACATGTACCCACTGAGAATGTGACACATGTGTACCCACTGAGAATGTGACACACATGTACCCACTGAGAATGTGACACATGTACCCACTGAGAATGTGACACATGTACCCACTGAGAATGTGACACATGTGTACCCACTGACAATGTGACACATGTGTACCCACTGAGAATGTGACACACATGTACCCACTGAGAATGTGACACACATGTACCCACTGAGAATGTGACACATGTACCCACTGAGAATGTGACACATGTACCCACTGAGAATGTGACACATGTACCCACTGAGAATGTGACACGTATACCCACTGAGAATGTGACACATGTACCCACTGAGAATGTGACACATGTACCCACTGAGAATGTGACACATGTACCCACTGAGAATGTGACACATGTACCCACTGAGAATGTGACACACATGTACCCACTGAGAATGTGACACATGTGTACCCACTGAGAATGTGACACACATGTACCCACTGAGAATGTGACACATGTACCCACTGAGAATGTGACACACGTGTACCCACTGAGAATGTGACACACATGTACCCACTGAGAATGTGACACACGTGTACCCACTGAGAATGTGGCACACGTGTACCCACTGAGAATGTGACACACATGTACCCACTGAGAATGTAACACATGTGTACCCACTGAGAATGTGACACATGTACCCACTGAGAATGTGACACACATGTACCCACTGAGAATGTGACACACATGTACCCACTGAGAATGTGACACACATGTACCCACTGAGAATGTGACACATGTACCCACTGAGAATGTGACACACATGTACCCACTGAGAATGTGACACACGTGTACCCACTGAGAATGTGGCACACGTGTACCCACTGAGAATGTGACACACATGTACCCACTGAGAATGTGACACGTGTACCCACTGAGAATGTGACACACGTGTACCCACTGAGAATGTGACACATGTACCCACTGAGAATGTGACACACATGTACCCACTGAGAATGTGACACATGTGTACCCACTGAGAATGTGACACATGTACCCACTGACAATGTGACACATGTACCCACTGAGAATGTGACACATGTGTACCCACTGAGAATGTGACACATGTACCCACTGAGAATGTGACACACATGTACCCACTGAGAATGTGACACATGTACCCACTGAGAATGTGACACATGTGTACCCACTGACAATGTGACACACATGTACCCACTGAGAATGTGACACATGTGTACCCACTGAGAATGTGACACATGTGTACCCACTGAGAATGTGACACATGTACCCACTGACAATGTGACACATGTACCCACTGAGAATGTGACACATGTGTACCCACTGAGAATGTGACACATGTACCCACTGAGAATGTGACACACATGTACCCACTGAGAATGTGACACATGTACCCACTGAGAATGTGACACATGTGTACCCACTGACAATGTGACACATGTGTACCCACTGACAATGTGACACACATGTACCCACTGAGAATGTGACACATGTACCCACTGAGAATGTGACACATGTGTACCCACTGACAATGTGACACATGTGTACCCACTGAGAATGTGACACATGTACCCACTGACAATGTGACACATGTGTACCCACTGAGAATGTGACACATGTACCCACTGAGAATGTGACACATGTGTACCCACTGAGAATGTGACACATGTGTACCCACTGACAATGTGACACATGTGTACCCACTGAGAATGTGACACATGTACCCACTGAGAATGTGACACATGTGTACCCACTGACAATGTGACACACATGTACCCACTGAGAATGTGACACATGTGTACCCACTGAGAATGTGACACATGTGTACCCACTGAGAATGTGACACATGTGTACCCACTGAGAATGTGACACATGTACCCACTGAGAATGTGACACATGTACCCACTGAGAATGTGACACATGTACCCACTGAGAATGTGACACACATGTACCCACTGAGAATGTGACACATGTGTACCCACTGACAATGTGACACACATGTACCCACTGAGAATGTGACACATGTGTACCCACTGACAATGTGACACACATGTACCCACTGAGAATGTAACACACGTGTACCATGTTTCTTCAGAAGGAACTCTTCAAATGCAGACAATAAAAATATAACAAAACTTACTCCAACTTGTAAATGCTTCGCACTGGAATCAATATATACGCTTTCTGCAGGATGTGACTTCAGAATAGGAGTGACTTTAGATAATGGAGTTTGCTTTTACTGAATCTTCGAATAGGTTGAAGGTTTGATTCACTTTTATTTAATCTCAATTTTTCCATAGAAAGTCCATAGAACCCTGATAGTGCAGAAGGAAGCCATTCAGCCCATCAAATCCATGCTGACCACAATCCTACCCAGGCCCTATTCCCGCAATTCCAACACATTTACCCTGCTAATCCCCCTGACATTGGGGTCAATTTAGCATGGCCAATCAACCTAATCTGCACATCTTTGGACTGTGGGAGGAAACCGGAGCACCCAGAGGAAACCCACGCAGACACGGGGAGAATGTGCAAACTCCACACAGACAGTCACCCGAGGCCGGAATTGAACCTGGGACCCTGACACCGTGCGGCAGCAGTGCTAACCACCGTGCCACCCGCGCTGCCCAGTTGGCCCTTTTCGATTTGTTTGGGCAAATTGAAAGTGTTTCGAGTTTGGAGACAGTCAGGTTGACATGCAGTGTGCAAGCAATGACACACATTTCTCAGTGGGTCATTTTGCTGCTTTCCTCACCACTCTGTCAGAATGGTTTGAGAATTTTCCTTGCTCACAACTGGCAGGGAATAAATGGAAGCTTCATAGTTAGTGCGGTACCAGCTGGGGGGTCGGAGCAGAGGACAGGGTTTAAAGATAATGGGCATAAAAGGCAGGGGCGAGACGTAGGGACGGGGAAGATGAGGCAACATTCTTGGCGCAGCGAGTTGTTAAGATGGGGAATGCGTCGCATCAAGGGTGGTGGACACAAATTCAGTCATGACTTTCAAAAGGGAATCAGATAAATACTTGAAAGGATACATTTGCAGAGCTATGGCGAAAGAGCAGGAGGGGTGGTACTAATTGGAAAGAGCTTCCAGAGAGCTAGCACAGGTGCGATGGGCCAAATATCCCCACGCCTGTGCTGTATGATGCAATGATTGTTTCTGGGGATTTTGCAAGTTCTCCCCGTGTCTGCTTGGGTTTCCTCCCCGTGCTCCAGTTTCCTCCCACACTCCAAAGATGTGTAGGTTAGGTGGATTGGTCATGCTAAATTGTCCCTTAGTGTCCAAAGATGTGGAGCTCAGGGGTAAGTACTTGGGGTTATGTGCAAACCCCGGGGAGAATGTACAAACTCCACACAGACAGTGACCCAAGCCGGGAATTGAACACGGGTCTCTGGCGCTGTGAGGCAGCAGTGCTAACCACTGTGCCACCGTGCCACCCTAGAAGGTTATTATTATTGGGAGCCCTTCCTTTAATTCTGCATCGGAGACGATTCACATTCTTTTTCTTTCTCTGCCACGTTTCAAGCTTCTGCGTTGGACGCATCACGAAACATTTCTTTCCCTTCCATATCGGCTCACTTTCAGGGAGCTTCAGCGCTTGTATGTACAAGGTGTCTGTTGCTATAGTGATCTAACAAGTCTGTGCTATCCATCTTTCCGATGCACAATGGGAACAGACATTTGCTGAACCATCCATCTCCAGGCAGGGGGCAAGCTGTCTGCTTCCACAGTGGTCGCACTGTGCTCTGTATGCCCAAAGCATCTGCTTTCCTGGTGACCAAGGGATCCATCCATCCAAGATGACCGCTGTTGCTTCCTTTGCTAATTCCGGGCAGTGCTTTCCACTGACCCCACACATTGGTACTTCCCCCCCCACCCCCGCCATCCCACCCCTTCCACATTCTTCAGATCATGACCACTGGGATTTCCAATTAATCGTTAAGTTGGAGCAATCTTAAAATCTCATATAACGCGTTACAGGTATAGTTAAAAAAAAATACCACAGTGATATTAAAATGCTCCACATCTGGTTCAGATGAATCAGCCATGTCATAAAATGTTGCCACGGTGAGTTACTTAGCGTTGAACATTTCATGCAATTCGTCTGACTGTTCCAGTCAGGGTAAAAACAATATGCTAAGCTAGAAAAATGTTACGTTTCACATTTTCCAGCTACATTGACTTTCTTGATATTTGCAGGACTAATAATAGCTGTTGACTCTAATCTCCGATTATTGAAGAGTTATATATCGGAGAACTGATACACCCTGGGGATCTCCCAGACTTGATAAATGTGCGCGAGTCTTTTTTTCTTTTAAAAAGAAAGAGTTTTGTTCATGTTAGCTCATCTGGAAAGAGTAGTCATGTCTGGATATGGACACCATCTGTGGAATTCCAGTTACATGGAAAAGGGCTGTATATATTAGGCTGGCAGGAAAACCTCAGGAAATCTGACGGAGGAAGGTAATGAATAGAACTTGTTTGAGAATTTCTAAGCTCCAAACAGAAAAAAAACCCACAAACATTTGTTCTCGCTGTCTTGGAATGTGTAGGAGTGTGTAAAGCTTTGAATTAATGGCTGCAATCTCTAAATACTACTGTACTGTAGCTTACGAAAAGGGCTTTATTGATGCTGAGTACTAAAAGCAAATATCTGCCTCATTGCTAGTGAATGCTGTAATTTCTGGATTATCACCAAAATCTAATTTCGATCTCAGCAACAGCGAAATTGAGTAGTTATTTTTCTCAAAGGTGCTGCTAACTTGGACCTAATGTAAAAAGTAGAACGTAGCAAGTCACCATCCAGTGGATTGAGATCCCTGTGTGCTTCTTTGGAAAATTCACAGTTTACTGCAAAAGCCTTGGGATATAATGTGTGCATCAGATACCAGCCCTTGTGTAAACTTTCACGTGTGCCTGGTAACTCAACATTCCAAAAGCTGAAATAATTGGTAAGTCAGTAGTAACATTGAAAAGAAAATTGGATAAACGCTTGGAGGGAAAACATTGAAAGTGCTATGGGGAAAGGGCAGGCGAGTGGGATCAGCCGAATGGCACCATCAAAGAGCTGGCATGAACAAGAAGGGCCAAATGGCCTCCTGTGTGATATCATTCTATGATTAGGAAACCTGACTATTGATTTTACACGATCTTTAACAAAAGGATATATATATATATAAAGTTGCGTTTGGGTCCAATTTTTCGAGTGACTGAGGAGAACTTTCCATTGTTGTGAGTTTATGTTGGAAAACCGCAGCTGACTGCATTCTTCCACCACTGAGTCCAAAGATTTCTGAGGTGTCTCAATGGTGAGCATTGATTACTTGTGAAATGATCCCCAACCCCATTCTCTTTTGAGCTCGAATTTTGATCACAAGTTTGTTGTGTATTAGCATGGATAGAGAATTGGTTAGCCAACAGAAAGCAAAGAGTGGGGTTAAATGGGTGTTTTTCTGGTTGGCGATCAGTGACTAGTGGTGTGCCTCAGGGATCAGTGTTGGGACTGCATTTGTTTACGATTTACATAGATGATTTGAAGTTGGGAACTAAGATTAGTGTGTTAAAATTCACAGATGACACTAAAATGAGTGGCAGAGCAAAGTGTGCAGAGGACGCTGAAAGTCTGCAAAGGGATATATATAGTCTAAGTGAGTGGGCGTGGGTCTGGCAGATGGAGTGCAATGTTGGCAAATGTGAGGTCATCCATTTTGGTAGGAATAACAGCAAAATGGACTATTATTTAAATGGTAAAAAATTGCAGCATGCTGCTGTTCAGAGGGACCTGGGTGTCCTTGTGCAGGAATCTCAAAAAGTTGGTTTTCAGGTGCAGCAGGTAATTCAGAAGGCAAATGGAATTTTGTCCTTCATTGCTAGAGGGATGGAGTTTAAAAACAGCGAGATTATGTTGCAGCTGTATAAGGTGCTGGTGAGGCCACACCTGGAGTACTGTGTGCAGTTTTGGTCTCCTTATTTGAGAAAGAATATACTGGCACTGGAGGGGGTGCAGAGGAGATTCACTAGGTTGATTCCGGAGTTGAGAGGGTTGGCTTATGAGGAGAGACTGAGTAGACTGGGGCTGTGCTCATTGGAATTCAGAAGAATGAGAGTAGATCTTATAGAAACATATATGATTATGAACGGAATAGATAAGATAAAGTTAATTTATTAGTGACAAGTAAGGCTTATATTAACACTGCAATGAAGTTACTGTGAAATTCCCCTAGTCGCCACACTCCAGCGCATGTTCGGGTCAATGCACCTAACCAGCACATCTTTCAGACTGTGGGAGGAAACCAGAGCACCCGGAGGAAACCAACGCAGACACGGGGAGAACGTGCAAACTCCACACAGACAGTGACCCTGACACTGTGAGGCAGCAGTGCTAACCACTGTGCCACTGTACCGCCCAGATAGAAGCAGGAAAGTTGTTTCCACTGGCAGGTGAAACTAGAACGAGGGGTCATGGCCTCAAAATAAGGGGAAGCAGATTTAGGACTGAATTGAGGAGGAACTTCTTCACCCAAAGGGTTGTGAATCTGGAATTCCCTGCCCAGTGAAGCAGTTGAGGCTACCTCATTGAATGTTTTTAAGGCAAGGATAGATACATTCTTTGAACAGTAAAGGAATTAAGGGTTATGGTGAGCGGGCGGGTATCATAGAATCATAGAAACCCTACATTGCAGAAGGAGGCCATTCGGCCCATCGAGTCTGCACCGACCACAATCCCACCCAGGCCCTACCCCCACATATTTTACCCGCTAATCCCTCTAACCTACACCTCCCAGGACTCTAAGGGGCAATTTTATAACCTGGCCAATCAACCTAACCCGCACATCTTTGGACTGTGGGAGGGAACCGGAGCACCCGGAGGAAACCCATGCAGACACGAGGAGAATGTGCAAACTCCACACAGACAGTGACCCGAGCCGGGAATCGAACCTGGGACCCTGGAGCTGTGAAGCAGCAGTGCTAACCACTGTGCTGCCGTGCCACCCTAGTGTAAGTGGAGCTGAGTCCACGAAAAGATCAGCCATGATCTTATTGAATAGCGAAGCAGGCTCGAGGGACCAGATGGCCTACTCCTTCTCCTAGTTCTTATGTTCTTATGTGCGACACTATATCAAATACCGTTTGAAAACCTTTTTACACCATATCAACAGCATCATCTTTATCGACCTTATGTGATTTGATTTGATTTGATTTATTATTGTCACATGTATTGAGATACAGTAAAAAGTATTGTTTCTTGCGCACTATACAGGCAAAGCGCACTGTACATGGAGAAGGAAAGGAGAGGGTGCAGAATGTAGTGTTTTAGTCATAGCTCGGGTGTAGGGAAAGATCAACTTAATATATGGTAGGCCCATTCAAAAGTCTGATGGCAGCAGGGAAGGAGCTATTATTGAGTTGGTTGGTATGTGACTTCAGACTTTTGTATCTTTTTCCCGACGGAAGAAGATGGAAGAGAGTATGTCCAGAGTAGGGTCCTTGATTATGCTGGCTGCTTTTTCAAGGCAGCAGGAAGTGTAGACAGTGTCAAATGGCTGGTTTGCTTGCTGGACTGGGCTTCGTTCACAACCCTATGTAGTTTCTTGTGGTCTTGGACAGAGCAGGAGCCATACCAAGCTGTGATACAACCATGAAGAATCCTTTTTGTGGTGCATCTTTAAAAGTTGGTGAGAGTCCTAGCAAACATGCCAAATTTCCTTAGTCTTCTGCGAAAGTATAGGCGTTGGTGGGCTTTCTTAACTATAGTGTTGGCATGGGGGGGGGCCAGGACAGGTTGTTGGTGATCTGGACACCTAGAAACCTGAAGCTCTTGACCTTTTCTACTTCATCCCTGCTGATGTAGACAGGGTAAGAAGTTTAACAACACCAGGTTAAAGTCCAACAGGTTTATTTGGTAGCAAAAGCCACAAACTTTTGGAGCCTTAAGCTCCTTCTTCAGGTGAGTGGGAATTCTGTTCACAAACAGGGCATATAAGCAGGGCACATGCCCTGTTTGTGAACAGAATTCCCACTCACCCGAAGAAGGAGCTTAAGGCTCCGAAAACTTGTGGCTTTTGCTACCAAATAAACCTGTTGGACTTTAACCTGGTGTTGTTAAACGTCTTACTATGTTTACCCCAGTCCAACGCCGGCATCTCCACATCATGATGTAGACTGGGGCATGCCCTCCACTGCACTTCCTGAAGTCGATGACTATCTCCTTCACTTTGCTGATATTGAGGGAGAGATTATTTTCGTTGCACCAGTTCACCAGATTCTCTATCTCTTTCCTGTACTCTGTCTCATTGTTGTTTGAGATCCGACCCATTACCGTGGTGTCAGCATCAAACTTGAAAATCGAGTTTGAGGGGAATTTGGCCGCACAGTCACAGGTGTATAAGGATTGTAGTAAGGGGCTGATGATACAGCCTTGTGGGATATACCCACAATGTACCACACCATTGTGTTACCATACATGACACATAACTTCAGGCTGCTTGCATTCCGAAAGCTTTTTGTATTTGCTCTCTATCCAGAGCCCTGGCGTCTGGGAAGCAACCTACCATTCAGGACTGTGGATCACATCTACAAAGGAAGCCACAAACACCACTCATACTGTTTGGACTGTTTCCTTGATATATTAATGTTAGAACGCAGGGAGAATAATTCCAAAGATAAATAGAAAGAAAATCACTGACAATTTTGGCATCCTTCTGTTCAGCTGAAGTCCAGCCTATTATAACATGTTGCGGCTGCTCACTTGTGAGACTGACACTTCAGGCCTTAAGTGCCAGCCTGGAGTTGAATATGTTCCAGCCCATATCTGGGAGACAGTGGCGTAGTGTTGTCACTGGATTAGTAATCCAGAGACCCAAGGTAATGCTCTGGGACCCGGGTTTGAATCCAACCATGGCAGCTGGTGAAAGTTGAATTCAGTAAAAACTGCAATTAGAAGTCGAATGATGACCATGACGCCATTGTTCATAGAATCCCTACAGTACAGAAGAAGGCCATTCGGCCCATTGAGTCTGTACCAACCACAATCCCACCCAGGCCCTATTCCCATAACCCCATGCATTTACCCTGCTCATCCCCCTGTCGCGAGGGGCAATTTAGCATGGCTAATCCACCTTACCGGCACATCTTTGGAGTGTGGGAGGAAACCGGAGCACCCAGAGGAAATCCACACAGACACGGGGAGAAAGTGCAAACCAACACATACAGTGACCCGAGGCCAGAATTGAACCTGGGATTCTGGCACTGTGAGGCAGCAGTGCCACCGTGCCGATTGTTGGAAAAACCCACCTGGTTCACTAATGTCCTTTAGGGAAGGAAATCTGCCATCCTTTACCTGGTCTGGCCCATGTGTGACTCCAGAGTCACAGCAATGTAGTTGACTCTCAAATGCCCTCTGAACTGGAGGGCAATTACGGATGGGCAACAACTGCTGGCCCAGCCAGCAATGTCCACGTCCTGTAAAAATGAATAAAGAAATAAATACCTTAGTACTAACTCGCAAATCTGGCGCTGAATCTTTTAGACCAGAAGGTTCCCAAGGATGAACCTCAGCCTGTGGTAAGGGCTTTGATCTCTGCCAGACACGGGTTGTCTGCCACAGCTGTTCCTGAACTGGAGAGAGAGTGAGAGAGGTGGAAAAAGAATCAGCCTGGGCTCCCAATCCTGGCTTACGTTCAGGTGAACTTGTCCAGGAAACTTTGCCTGACTGGATGGCGCGTGCAATGATAGGAACAGAGGAGCTGGATTCCTCTTCTGGCCAATTAACCTGCTAGCACTTGCTGCTAAAATGAGGAATGAACATGTTGGGGGAAATATGGAAGGGCTGCAGGTGACCTCTGGGCATTATATCCCAACATTGCTCAGTGCATTCAAGAAAAGAGAGGAAAGAAATTGAGAGGGAAGTTTGCTTTGGAAAAAAAATCACTGACTAAACTTTAAACTTGATTTGTCTGTACTTTAAAATGTGCAGTAAGAAGTCTCACAACACCAGGTTAAAGTCCAACAGGTTTATTTGGTAGCAAATACCATAAGCTTTCGGAGCACTGCTCCTTCGTCAGATGGAGTGGATATCTGCTCTCAAACAGTGCACAGACACAGAAATCAAGTTACAGAATACTAATTAGAATGCAAATCTCTACAGCCAGCCAGGTCTTCACCAGGAGCCAAATACTGAATGTGCCACCTATTGAAGTATGGAGTATTGCAGACATATATAAATTATAAATGAAGGTAACTTGGTGAATTAAACAATAAACTAATACTGAAATGTAGGAAGACTTGAAGTTGTGATTAAGCAACTGTGAACACCTGTAGTGACAAGAAGTTGGGCGACTAATTGGCTTGGTTTAAAGACGTGGGAATCTCTCTCAGTGGAAATGCCACCACTGACAGTAAACTGGGAAAACAAGGATAGCCATGTCAATTCTTATTGACTGAATCTCAGTGATCCCATGCTACAGATTGAGGATACTGTGACGCAGCCATTGATTTTCTGTACTTCAAGCATAAAACCCAAATGAAAGCTGAGTCCGCTTAGTTAACGTGAGCTTTAGAGGCCAGTCATATTTCATCCGTTGGAAAGGGAGCTCTTAAAGGCACATTGCCACTCTTCACAGCCAGTTTCTCTGGATGTTAGAGCAGGGTGGGGAAGGGCTGGAGAAGATTACAAAGGTACGGGTGGGATTTGACACAAAGCACGGAGGGATTTGAACACAAGGATGGGGGGACGATGGCCCTCATAGAATCCATAGAATCCCTACAGTGCAGAAGGAGGTCATTCAGCCCATCGAGTCTGCACCGACAACAATCCCACCCAGGTTCTATCCCCGCAACCCCATGTATTTACCCTGCTAATCCCTCTGACACTAAGGGGCAATTTAGCATGGCCAATCCACCTAACCCACACATCTTTGGAGTATGGGAGGAAACCGGAGCACCTGGAGGAAACCCATGCAGACACGGGGAGAACATGCAGACTCCGCACAGACCTGAGGCCAGAATCGAACCCAGATCCCTGACGCTGTGGGACAGCAGTGCTCACCACTGTGCCACCATGCCGCCCAAAGGTATTCATTCGACTATTAATCCCGAACAGGCGCCGGAGTGTAACTTCATTGCAGTGTTAATGTAAGCCCACTTGTGACACAAATAAAATAAATTTCAAACTTCAGACTAATGTTCTGGGAACCCGGGTTCGAATCCCACCACGGCAGATGGTGTAATTTGAATTCAATAAAAAATATCTGGAATTAAGAATCTACTGATGACCATGAAACCATTGTCGATTGTCGGAAAAACCCATCTGGCTCCTTTGAAGAAAGAAATCTGCCATCCTTACCTGGTCTGCCCTATATGTGACTCCAGAGCCACAGCAATGTGGTTGAATCTCAACTTTCCTCGGGCAACTAGGGATGGGCAATAAATGCTGGCCAACCAGCGAAGCCCATGTCCCACGAATGAATAATTTCAAAAAGGGAGTAAATTTTAAAATGGAGCTGGAGCCTGTGTAGGCCAGCAGACACAGGGCAGTGATTAGTGAACAAGATGAAGCGTAAGTCAGATTTCAGGCAGGAGAACTTTGGATGAACTCAGGATTTTGATGGTGTTAACCTTGGCCCGAATTCTTCGGAAGGCAGGGGCTTGCCTCCCCGCATGCCATGCATCGAAGTAGAGCACAGCCCCGCTGACTCTGAGTACCCCGCGGCCAACTTACGCTCTGATGAGGAAGCCCTGCCTTAGAGAGTTCTGACTGCCCAGCATCTGTCCAGCGCCTGTAGTGGACAGAAGAGGAAATACACCAACCTGCCTGGGCCTAAGGGCCGGACCGGTGGACAGGATGAATGTAAGGAGTCCCTATAAGGGGTGAGAAGGATAGGCAAGGCATGGGGGAGGGGGAAGGGAGGGGGGCGCCATCACAGGGCTGGGGGGGGGGGGGGGGGGGGGGGGGGGTGGCTGTATTACATTACTGTATTTTGCAGTGATGCAATGTAGCCTATTGTGATTGGGAGGGCAGCATCATATGCAGATGCCCCATGTGTTGATGTGAGCTGATTCCTGGTTAAAGGCCTTGCTTTTGTGGGGTATTTGTTCCTTGTTTGACACCCAATTATATCCAGACACATCAGATAGAAACCAACATTCTGTCGTGGTTCCCTTTTCAGCTCTTATTGTGCAGGACTGACTTGGTTTTGTTAGTTAGAATTAAATGGGCCGACTACAGCGGTGGGGAGGGAGGTCCAGAGGTCATCAGGCCTTAAGGGAAGCTCAAAGTCAGAAGGGGGTTTGAAGGAGGTGCCAAACTACCCGCCTTCCCCTTCCTGCCCGAGATCCACCTTTGATTCTCCAAGGCCTTTTCCCACGGAGATTCACTGTTCCCACCGGCCTAAAAATTGAGGCTGAGTGGGAAACGGTCATTAACAGTACAGCACAGGAAACAGGCCCTTCGGCCCTCCAAACCATTAATTGGTCTGTCTGTGCAAGGTGACAGTACTTTTCAAAATACAATGTTTGTATTGTGGCATGTTTAATTTATACCAGTGACTGGCAAGCGTTGCACATTAATTGTGGGCAGGCAGGAACCTGGAGGGAATCCCGTCCGTGCAATTTCACACTCCCCTTCAACCCCCTGTCGCCCCACCACACCTTAAAACCCACCGGTGGGGGCAGGGAATGTAAAATTCAGATTCTTCCACTTTTATTCAGCTAAGAACTGACCTGTGCAACAAATGAGCTAAATATCCTGGAGTGCACTTTCCCATTTCACAAGTATTCTAATCAGAATTTCTACACTGGAGCCTCATCATTCATGTCCAAAGATGCTTCACGGGGACATTAGTAAACAATATTTGCGACACAGCCACCTAAAGAGTTATTCGGACAGGAGACCAATAGCTTAGCCAAAAAGATAGATTTTAAGGGGTGACTTAATGGAGTGGAGAGAGGCAGGAGGTTTAGCGAGGGGATTGCAGAGCTTAGGGTCAGGCCAGTTGGAGGCATGGCCACCAGTGATGGGGCAATGAAATTCAGGGATGCACAAGAGAGCAGCATTAGAGAGGTACAGAGATCTCGGTGGCAATGGGGCTGGAGGAGATGACAGAGATAGGACAAGAAGGGCAAGAGCATGGAGGAATTTGAGCAGGAAGTTTAAGACTGATAAAGTAGGATGTTAGCCATCACATGCCAATGTGTTCTGCCATCTAAATAAGTTTGTTAGTAATTTACGCTTATGTGATTCCCCTGTCCCCCAGTTAAGAGTGAAAACACCAATTGCCTTTTCAAATTCAGAGCGTCATGAAATGAAATGACACTGTACACAACGCAGCATTTTTGTTTCCTTGACAGTCCATTAATGAAAGGTGAACAGGGTAACAGCAAAGGCAGTGGTGTGGTGGTATTGTCACTGGACTTGTAATTCAGAGGCTCGGGCAAGGTCCAGAGACCTGGGTTCAAATCCCGCCACGGCAGATGGTGAAATTTGAATTCAATAAAAATTTGGAACTAAATGTATAATGACGACCATGAAACCATTGTTGATTGTTGTAAAATTCTATTTGGTTCGCTAATGTCCTTTCAGAGAAGGAAATCTGCCATCCTTACGTGATCTGGCCTACATGTGACTCCAGCCCCACAATGTGGTTGACTCTTGACTGCCCTCTGGAGGGCAATGGGCAATAAGTGCTCAGCCCAGCCAATGATACTTGCGTCCCGTAGAATAAAGGAAAAAATGGTGGTATAGTCAATATTAGCTGCAGAGATATCCGCACCAGAAGACTGAAAGATGGCCAATGTGCACATCGTAAAACAAGTAGCTTCAGGATTCAATATTTTGCACAAACGCGATTGTAACAAAGCTCCTGTGACAGATTTCTCATTCCAACAAGCATCATTATCATAATGGCCCCACTACTTGATTCTGGTTTGAATGACAGAAAGGTGTGTGAGCCCTGTCTGTGCAAGGTGACAGTACTTTTCAAAATACAATGTTTGTATTATGGCATGTTTAATTTATACCAGTGACTGGCAAGTGTTGCACATTAATTTCTTCTTGTTTTCTTATTTGAATCACACTTCAGATGTACCATTTGGTTTTCTTTCCTGGCACTAGTAACTGTTAATAATTAAGCTCATTATCACGTCAAAGCACAGGAAGTTGTAATGTCGAGGACTCAATGTTTTGTGGCTAATACCAAATCCCTAGATGCTGATTTTACTTTTGGTTTTCTATTTTCAATTGTTTGAATTAGTTCCATGCAAGCGCCAATTAAAAAAAAGTTCCCCCGCACTCTAAATCAGTTGACCACATTTTCTTGAGGCATCTCCAAGATATGATAAGGTACCTTCTCCATAGCCATAAATCACCAAACGGCAGACACACTGACACAATGTGGGATAAATCTTGTCTCCGCAGTGCCAACATGACATGCTATTGGTAGCTCGAGTAATGATTTACGAGCACACTGTGTTGAATATCTACTGGCCAAGATTTTTGAACAGTGCAAAGTAGTCTTGGCAGAATGTGTGAAATGCCAACATTAGGAACTTGACTCGGGACCTTATTTACAAAAGGAAACCCTCAGTGATGGAAAAGCTGAAACGTTGCGCACCAGTGGTAAATTACTCCCAAGATGCAGCGTTGAGTGATTGCACCGTGTACCACCAGTGTGAGTCTACAGTAAGGTTTCAATAGTTCAAAGAACAAAGAACAATACAGCACAGGAACAGGCCCTTCGGCCCTCCAAGCCCGTGCCGCTCCCTGGTCCAAACTAGACCATTCTTTTGTATCCCTCCATTCCCACTCCGTTCATATGGCTGTCTAGATCAGTCTTAAACGTTCCCAGTGTGTCCGCCTCCACCACCTTACCTTGCCTGGCAGCGTATTCCAGGCCCCCACCACCCTCTGTGTAAAATATGTCCTTCTGATATCTGTGTTAAACCTCCCCCCCTTCACCTTGAACCTATGACCCCTGAACGTCACCACCGACCTGGGGAAAAGCTTCCCACCGTTCACCCTATCTATGCCTTTCATAATTTTATACACCTCTATTAAGTCTCCCCTCATCCTCCGTCTTTTCAGGGAGAACAACCCCAGTTTACCCAATCTCTCCTCATAACTAAGCCCCTCCATACCAGGCAACATCCTGGTAAACCTCCTCTGTACTCTCTTCAAAGCCTCCACGTCCTTCTGGTAGTGTGGTGACCAGAACTGGACGCAGTATTCCAAATCCTTTAAAGATCCGGAGTACAGGACTATTGCTTTGAAAGTTGAAGCTGGTTGGCACTTTATAATGGGGATGTCTATGTTATGTAACTTGAATCTGCAATATGGAGGTCGGCACATTTGCATATTGTCTTAAAACTAGATCCACTGGTTTGGAGCAGTTATATGAAATACACTCCTGTCATTAACAAAGAACAAAGAACAGTACGGCACAGGAACAGGCCCTTCGGTCCTCCAAGACTGTGCTGATCACATTCTTATCTAGACCAACCCTCTATTCCCCATCTGTTCATGTGTCTATCCAGACAATGCGCCAACGTATTAGCTTTAGTTCAGACAGGCAGCATGGTTGGTGCAGGCTTGGAGGGCCGAAGGGCCTGTTTCCTATGCTGTAAATTTCTTTGTTCTCTTTGTTCTTTGTATCTGCCTCAACCACCTCACTTGGCAGTGCATTCCAGGCCCCCACCACTCTCTGTGTAAAGACACTTCCCCCGCACATCTCCACTGAATCTTTCCCCCCTTTTCTTGAACTTGTGCCCCCTTGTAATTGTCATTTCTGCCCTGGGAAAAGGCTTCCAACTGTTCACCCTACCCACACCCCTCATAATTTTATAAACGTCCATCAGATCGACCCTCAGCCCCTGTCTTGCCAGGGAGAACAATCCCAGTTTATTCAATCATTCTTAAGAGTATGTTGCAAAGTTTCCATAGCTATCGCTTCGAGAAGATTTGGGTTCATTCTCAGCATCCCCACTCCTCCTTTCCAAAATAACCTCCCAATCCCTCCATAATGGGAGACACGGTGGCACAGTGGTTAGCACTGCTGCCTTGCAGCTACAGGGACCTTGGTTCAATTCCGGCCTTGGGTGACTGTGTGTATGGAGTTTGCATCTTCTCTCCTGTTTCTGCGTGGGTTTCCTCCTGATGCTCCGGTTTCCTCCTGCAGTCCAAAGATGTGCTGTTTAGGTAGATTGGCCATGCTAAATTGCCTCTTTGTGTTTCAAGATGTGCAGATTAGATGGATTAGTTGTGGGAAATATGTGGGATTAACGGGGATAGAGGGCCTGAGTAAGATACTCTGAGAGTTGGTGCAGACTCGATGGGTCAAATGGCCTCTTCTGCACTGTAGGGAATCTATGATTCCATGTATGTTCGAAATGGACCCAGCCCTTTGTCTCCTGGGTCAGCTCACATTGCTTGCCCAGTTGTCACACTCCCAACTGCAGCCAACAAGTGGAACCCAGAAGTACAATGATGTAGTGGTTAATAATATTGAGTTCAAATCTTCCCATTGCAAGTAGGGTTGCCAAATCTGGTTGGCTGAATTCCTGAAGGCTCCACCACATGACCTGTCCCATGTCCTGCCTTCCCATCCTCCCAGCACTTCAGTGGTTGTCTAACATGTCCATATAAGCAATGAGTGCCTTCCTACACAAATTGGAAAACTTTTCATTGTCTGATTGGATGATTCTGTACTGCCACTCCAACAGCCTTTTACCCGCCTTGTTTAGTGTTTTTTCATAGAATTGCTACGGTGCAGAAGGAAGCCATTCGTCCCATCGAGCCTGCACTGAATCGCCAATAGTGCATCCCACCCAAGGCCCTATCCCATAACCCCACGTGTTTACCCCTAACCTACATAGCTTGGAACACTAAGAGGCAATTTAGCATAGCCAATCCATCTAATCCGCACATCTTTGGAGTGTGGGAGGAAATCGGAGCATCCGGAGGAAACGCACGCAGACACGGGGAGAATGTGTAAACTCCATGTAGACAGTGACCCAAGGCCGGAATCGAGCCCAGGTCCCTGGTGCTTTGAGGCAGCAGTGCTAACCACTGTGCTGCCCATTTTTAATATATAATTTTTAAAAAGTGAAGGATTTTTTGAAAAGAAAACCCAAATTTTTAATTTCTGAATGATCTTTCTCCCAGGGTTGCGTGTGGTAGTGTCCTGGACAGTTCAGAGCAAACTCAGGGGGTGGACAATGCAAACTGCCAGTTGTGAACTTTGGTACTTTGTTGGCCATTATAGCTTCTTACCAAAATTGAACTGCTGCATCTGCCGATGAGTAACTCCAGTGCCATACTAAGGGCAGGATGTTTGAGCTGTAGTGTGGTTGGAAATAGAAGCAGAAGGGGCCCAAATATTATGATGCAGGCCAGTGTTTTCCCAGCGCCAGCTGTTCTTGTGGAGATGGTTCAGGGTTATCCCCACTCAGCTGGTTGCCAATTAGGCTTGTTAAGAGTCTTGTTAAGGCCGACAGTCATTTTCCAGTCAGCGTCCATTTTCCCACATCGCTAAGGGCCAGTTTAGATGCCTAGAGGCGTTATCTGACCTTGGTATGAGGGCTTCAGGCTACCCCTTAGAAGGATTAATCCACTCCACACACACACACACACACACACACACACGCAAACACACACAAAACCCCCACCCAGGCACATACACAATGGTGGCCTGCTAAACAGGCATGGCAACAACAAATTTCCATGGCATTCATTTTTGCTGCTGTCATTTCCTGTGCTTCACTGAGAAGATACTCCCTGTCACCTCCAGAGTTGTGCAATAATTGTTTCCTTTTCTGGTGGGATTGAACCCAGGTCTCTGGATCGTGTCCGAGCCTCTGGATTATGAGTCCAGCGGCAATACCACTGTGTCACTTTCAAGAAAATTAGAATCCATTGGCCCAGTTTTTTTGCGATTAACAACCAATCAATGGCACCCGCTTATTGCCTTGCGGACAGGTATTCTTGAATCCAAAGAGAAAACGTTGGAAAATCTCAGCAGGTCTGGCAGCATCTGTAAGGAGAGGAAAGAGCTGACGTTTCAAGTCCAGATGACCCTTTGTCAAATTTGTCAAGGGTCATCTGGCTTTGACAAAGGCTTTGACAAAGGGTCATCTGGACTCGAAACACCAGCTCTTTTCTCTCCTTACAGATGCTGCCAGACCTGCTGAGATTTTCCAGCATTTTTTCCTTTGGTTTCAGATTCCAGCTTCCGCAATAATTTCCTTTCATCAGGTATTCTTGAAGATTAGCTTGGCTTTAGAGTGGAGATTTCCTGTCATTGGGTGTCTGATCTGGCACCCTGCACCCCCTCCCACCCCCAAGGACACCTGTGGTATCTGTGACCAGAGTGAAAGCACTGAGACTCTTCAACCAGTCAGGCCGAAGAATCTTCACTGAGCTACGCAGAGTCCAAACCAGGAAGTATAGCACAAAGCAGGAGCTATACATCAGGTTTGTCTCGGGTCTCATCTGTCTCACAAACGGTGCCTCCAGACTTAGTGTCATCTGCAAACAGGGATACGCAACTCCCTGTTCAATCCAAGCCATTAATGAGGGTGGTGAAATATTGAGGCTCCAGAACGGTTTCATGGGGAGAACACCACATGTGGTTTCTAAATGCTTAATTGCATTTTGAACGATATGAGGGCACTGTTTCTTCCATGATTTGCTTATACGTGTTTTCCAATGAGCACTTTGATCTATGAACCAATACAATGGTGCGACTACTGCAGCTTCACCACGAATCCGAATATTTACACTTTATCCCTGCTCTCTGATCCTATCTCCCAAACCAAGTCACAAAGGTTTCAATATCTCTGATTCCATTCTCTCTTATTTTTGCGAACAATCTCATGTGTGTGTGCAATTCTATCACATACAGTTGAGGGTGGCATGGTGGCACAGCGGTTAGCACTGCTGCCTCACAGTGCCAGGGACCTGGGTTCGATTTCCAGCTTGGGTCATTGCCTGTGTGGAGTTTGCACTTTCTCCCCATGTCTGCGTGAGTTTCTTCCGGGTGCTCCCGTTTCCTCCCACACTCCAAATGACATGCTGGTTAGGGGAGCTTTGACCATGCTAAATTCTCCCTCAGTGTACCCGAACCGGCGCTGGAGTGTGGCGACTAGGGGATTTTCACAGTATCCTCATTGCGGTGTTAATGTAAGCCTATTTATGAAACTAATAAATAAACTTTAAATTGGGCTACATTTATGTGATTAATGATGATTGTGGTAACATTGTGGTTTTGTTAATTGATTACTAGTCCCGAGGCCTGGACTAATGATCCAGAGGTGTGAGTTCAAATCCCATCGCAGCAGATGGAGGTATTTAACTTAATTAATCAAATCTGGAATGAAAAGCAAGTCGCAGTAACAGTGATTATGAAACTACTGGATTGTTGTAAAAACCCATCTGCTTCACCCATGTTCTTTTTCTTTAAATTAATTCATGGGACATGGGCGTCGCTGGCTTTATTGTAAGAAGTTTAACAACACCAGGTTAAACACCAGGTTAAAGTCCAACGTTGGACTTTAACCTGGTGTTGTTAAACTTCTTACTGTGTTTACCCCAGTCCAACGCCGGCATCTCCACATCAGCATTTATTGTCCATCCCTAGTTGCCCGAGGGCAGTTGAGAGTCAACAAATTGTTGTGGACGGCAGATTTCCTTCCCTAAAGGACATTAGTGGACCAGATGGGTTTTTCCAACAATCGACAATGGCTTCATGGTCATCAGTAGATTAATTCCGGATTCTTGAGGGAAGTAATTCTGCCATCCTTGCCTGGTCTAGCCTACATGTGATTCCAGATTCTGCTATGAAGTGGTTGACTCTTAACTGCCCTCTGAAGTGGCCGAGCAAGCCACACACTTGTATTCAAGAAGGCAGCTCACCACCCTACTTCTCAAGGACAATTCAGGATGGGCAATAAGTTGGGAGCAGCATGGTGGCACAGTGGTTAGCACTGCTGCCTCACAGCATCAGGGACCCGGGTTCGATTCTGGCCTCAGGTCACTGTCTGTGCGGAGTTTGCACGTTCTCCCCGTGTCTGCGCGGGTTTCCTCCGGGTGCTCCGGTTTCCTCCCACAGTCCAAAGATGTGCAGGTTAGGTTGATTGGCTATGCTAATTAACCTTAGTGTCAGGGGGATTAGCAGGGTAAATATGAGAGTTTATGGGAATAGGGCCTGGGTGGGATTGTGGTCGATGCAGACTCGATGGGCCGAATAGCCTCCTTCTGCACTGTAGAGATTCTGTGATTCTATTTTATGATTCCTGGCCTTGCCTGTGACGTCAACATCCCGTAAATGATTTTAAAAAGTGTATTCTTAATGCTACTGGTTTTACTGATGTTGGTTGAACAAAGAACAAAGAAAATTACAGCACAGGAACAGGCCCTTCGGCCCTCCAAGCCTGCACCGACAATGCTGCCTGACTTAACTAAAACCCCCTACCCTTCCGGGGACTATATCCCTCTATTCCCATCCTATTCATGTCGTTGTCAAGATGCCCCTTAAAAGTCACTGGCGTATCCGCTTCCACTACCTCCCCCGGCAACGAGTTCCAGGCACCCACTTCTCTCTGTGTAAAATATCTGCCTCGTACATCTCCTTGAAACCTTGCCCCTCATACCTTGAACCTATGCCCCCTAGTAATTGACTCTTCCACCCTGGGAAAAGCTTCTGACTATCCACTCTGTCCACCCCTCTCATAATCTTGGAGACTTCTATCAGGTCTCCCCTCAACCTCCGTCGCTCCAGTGAGAACAAACCAAGTTTCTCCAACCTCTCCTCATAGCTAATGCCCTCTATATCAGGCAACATCCTGGTAAATCTTTTCTGTACCCTCTCCAAAGCCTCCACATCCTTCTGGTAGTGTGGTGACCAGAATTGAACACTATATTCCAAGTGCAGCCTCACTAAGGTTCTATAAAGCGTCAACATGACTTGCCAATTTTTAAACTCAATACCCCGGCCAATGAAGGCAAGCATGCCGTATGCCTTCTTGACTACCTTCTCCACCTGCATTGCCACTTTCAGTGACCTGCGTACCTGTACACCCAGATCCCTTTGCTTATCAATACCCTGAAGGGTTCTGTCATTTACTGTATATTTCCTATCTGTATTAGACCTTCCAAAATGCATTACCTCACGTTTGTCCGGATTAAACTCCATCTGCCATCTCTCCGCCCAAGTCTCCAACTGATCTATATCCTGGTGTATCCTCTGATGGCGCTCATCACTATCCGCAAATCCACCAACCTTTGTGTCGTCCGCAAACTTACTAATCAATCCAGTTACATTTTCCTCCAAATAATTTATATATATTACAAACAGCAAAGGTCCCAACACTGATCCCTGAGGAACGTCAATATTCCAATATTGTCCCTGAGTGACAATATTGGAATATTATGAGAAATTTTGGACCTCATGTCTAAAGAAGGATGTGCTGACTTTGGAGAGGCTCCAGAGGAGGTTCACGAGAATGATCCCGGGAATGAAAATCCCGGGATGTATGAGGAGTGTTTGAGGACTCTGGGTCAGTACTCAATGGAGTCTGGAAGGATGAGGTGGGATCTCATTGAAACCTGCAGAATACTGAAAGGCCTGGATAGAGTGGATGTGGGGAAGATGTTTTCATTGGTAGGAGAGACTAGGATCCGAGGGCACAGCCTCAGAGTAAAGGGACGACCCTTTAGAACTGAGATGAGGAGGAATTTCTTCAGCCAGAGGGTGGTGAATCTGTGGAATTCATTGCCACAGGAGGACCAGTGAGGGTCTTCAAGACAGAGGTAGCTAGGTTCTTGATTGGTAAGGGGATCAAAGTTTACAGGGAAAAGGCGGGAGAATGGGGTTGAGAAACTTATCAGCCATGATTGAATGGCAGAGCAGACTCGATGGGCCGAATGGCCTAACTCTGTTCCTACATCTTATGATCTTATTATGATAATATGCTACATCGATCATTTTTCTCAGCCTCCATTTCTCACTCTCCTCTCTCTTCTTTCTACTGTGAGATGATCCAAAGATGATGTGCAGGCTAGGTTGATTGGGCATGCTAAATTGACCCTAGTGCCGAGGGGGGAGTGATTAGCAAGGTAAATATGAAGGGTCGCGGGGATAGGGCTGGGGTGGGATTGTGGATGGTGCAGACCTGATGGGCCGAATGGTCTCCTTCTGCACGGTAAGGATTCTACGATTAAAATCATCCTCCTTTTATGCACTTATGATTCTTAAGTGCGACTGGAATTGACGAGCATTCGACTCATGAGAAATGTAAGATACCCTGTCATCGGAAACAATTTCTAATTACTGGTTGTGGCCAGAATGAATCAGAAGGCTATACATAACTGGCTGACAGCTCTGTTACTGATTCAACAATGAAAGTGAGTGACTGCTGATATTTATGAGTGTCTTGCCAAAACAAAAAAAAATGGTAATGGATAGTATAACAGGTCATGACATTAAAATAATTCAACCTAAATCTGAATTAGTATTTGTATTTCATCATGCTTTCTGTGAATGCTAAGTGAAAATGAATGTTAACGCTACAGTAATGCATTTGGATTAGAATGATGCATCTGGTACATGTCCAAATATAAATACTGCAACTCGAAAAGCAGATCTATCAAATGTTTTACTAATGCATTCCATTATCTTGATTCCGATGTGTTTTTCTAAATGCTTAATTGCATTTTGAACGATACAAGGGCACTGTTTCTTCCATGATGTGGCTGGGGCTGGTGTGTGTTTTCCAGTGAGCGCCTCGTCCCATCACCCCTCGCTCAACCAATACGACAGAGTGACTACTGCACCTTCAGACATGTTGAAGCATTTGTAAAGTCACTGAAAGGAAGTACAAGGCCATCCGAATCCAAAAGGCTCCCATCAGTGACCACCAGCCATCCACCTCCTACTGGAAAACATCTGGAAAGAGCAGAAATACGTAATTAGGTTCCGTGTAAAATTCTCAAAGGCCTCGACAGGGTAGCTGCTGAGAGATTGCTTCCCTTGACTGGAGAGTTGAGAACACGGGGTCACTTGTCTCTGTAAAGGGTTGGCCATTTTAGACTGAGATGAGGAGAAATTTAATCATGAAGAAGGTTGAGAGTCTTAGGAATTCTTTACCTTAGAGGGCTGTAGATTCTCAATTTATGGGTATATTTAAGAGTGTGATTGCTAGACTTTTGGACTCAAAGGGTATAGGGATAAGGTGGAAAGTGAATTTTGATTCAGAATATCAACCATCACCCTATTGAATGGTGGAACAAGCTCGAAGGGCCATAGGGAACAAAGAACAAAGAAAATCACAGCACAGGAACAGGCCCTTCGGCCCTCCAAGCCTGCACCGACCATGCTGCCCATCTGAACTAAAATTCCCTGTCCTTCTGGGGATCATATCCCTCCATTTCCATCCTATCCATGTATTTGTCAAGATGCCCCTTAACAGTCACTATCGTATCTGCTTCCAGTACCTCCCCCGGCAGTGAGTTCCAGGCACCCACCACCCTCCGTGTAAAAAATCTGCCTCGTACATCTCCTTTAAACCTTGCCCCTCGCACCTTAAACCTATGCCCCCTAGTGATTGACTCTTCCACCCTGGGAAGAAGCTTCTGACTATCCACTCTGTCCATGCCCCTCATAATCTTTTAGACTTCTATCAGGTCGCCTCTCAACCTCCATTGTTCCAGTGAGAACAAACCAAGTTTCTCCAGCTTCTCCTCATAGCAAATGCCCTCCATACCAGGCAACATCCTGATAAATCTTTTCTGTACTCTCTCCAAAACCTCCTCATCATTCTGGTAGTGTGGCAACCAGAATTGAACACTATATTCCATGTGTGGCTTAACTAAGGTTCTATAAAGCTGCAACATGACTTGCCAATTTTTAAACTCAATGTCCCGGCCAATATGGCCTATGTCTGCTCTGTTTTTTTAAGTTCTTATAGGTTCTATAAGCAATACATACACAATGTCACCAAGAGGGAAAAAAAGCGAGGAGAGAAGGTACCAGATCCATACCCTGATTAATCAGATTCTCGAATGACTGCCCTCACTATTAGGATCCAGTGCATTTTGTAAGAGTGTACATCCTCTGAATTTCTGAGTGATAAGCTTTATTTGTGCTGGACCATCTTTCTCTTGCATCTCCTCCGTGACTAGACCTCTTTGGATGGTAACAGTTTAGGCCAGAGTTCTCCAGTCTTGCATGCTGCTTTACCACCGCCAATGAGATTGGAGAACTTGGCATTCAGCCAAATCTCTGTTCACTGCAGAGAGACCGGAAAATCCCAGCTGTGGGCGAGGTTGGAGAATTCTGGCCTTAGAAACTGCAGCAGACATGATATGGCAGGACATAGCAAGGCTGCAATGCGAAATACCCCCTGATTTGCTTAGGGAGCTGAAGAGCTGCTTCAAGATGAAAATATTTGATTTTGATTTGATTTATTATTGTCACATGTATTAGGATACAGTGAAAAGTATTGTTTCTTATGCTCTGTATAAAGCATACTGTTCATAGAATACATAGGGGACAAGGAAAGGAGAGAGTGCAGAATGTAGTGTTACAGTGGTAGCTAGGGTGTAGAGAAAGATCAACTTAATATAAGGTAGATCCATTCAAAAGTCTGATAGCAACAGGGAAGCTGTTCTTGAGTTGGTTGGTATGTGACCCCAGACTTTTGCATCTTTTTCCCGACGGAAGAAGGTGGAAGAGAGAATGTCCGGGGTGCTTGGGATCCTTGATTATGCTGCTAGCTGCTTTTCCAAAGCAGCGGGAAGTGTAGAAAGAGTCAATGCCCCTTTTGCAAACAAACACTTGCTTTGTATTTCTCTGCGCTTCTGCGGAGTCCACTGATGTTGCAAGTTGCTGTCACGTTGATGGAGCTATAGAGAAACAGGGGAGGTTTTGTTGGCCAGTATTTACCTCTTAACCAATCAATATCATAGGCTGCTAAAGACTCAATGACCAATGGTAAGAGTGCAGAGGGTGGAATGTTACCACCCTTCACCCCGCCACGATTTTCCCATCCCGCTGCAGTGAACAGAGATTTGGCTGGGCGCCAAGTCCTCCGACCTCGCTGCAGCGGAAGCATGGCGTGAATGCCCTTTGGGTCTGACAGGAACACCGCACAGGCCTGCTCTCCTCTTCTCCCTGGCTCCAACTGCTCTCCTCCAAGTCCCACCTCACACACCCTTGCTCTGGAGAGGGCCGTCTATCCACGCTTCCGTTCCATCGGGCCGGGCCTCATCGTGAGGCCTGCAAGGACCCAACCCTTAAAGGAGCCACATTACCACAGTGCTATCAGCTGGCGGTCACCATCACCAATCATTTTGATCACAACCACAAACGCTTGATGAACAGTCACAGCACAAGAACATATAACATGATCCATGTCTTGTTATTTACAATCCGCTAACTCTCTTACCACCCGCTGCCCAGTAAGTCATAATGTAATTGGCAGTATAGCATAGATTAGCCAGATATTACTTTCAGGGGATTGCTTGTTCCATCTCCTTGATTAGGCTTTCAAGGAAATTATTACACCACAGGTCCCATTTCCACATGTCTGGACTATAAACTGGTACTTATGTACTGTGAATGAATAATTATGGGAAACAATTTCAATACTGTATAAATAAAATATTATTGCTTTCCATCACCCCAGGGCTCATGACATATCACTCAGCTTTCCAGAAGTGTGTTAAAATGAAAAATGTGAATGGTAAAGTTAAACAGTAAAATCATGCGTTATAGAATAGAATAGTTGCCTTGCACCATTGGTGTCAAGGATACTGTATGCTCTGCAAATCATCTTCTTTTTCGCATTTGTGCTAAACGCAATATTTCTTCCAGCTTTCAGCCCACAATAATGCAATTTTAATAGATTTTCAAACCACAGTTCCAGGAAAGGCGACGGTCCAGTAGTATTATTTCTGGACTATTAATTCGGAAACTCAGCTAATGTTCTGGGGACCCAGGTTCGAATCCTGCCACGGCAGATGATGGAATTTGAATTCAGTAAAAAAAAAATCTCTGGAATTAAGAACCTACTAACTATTGTCGATTGTTGGAAAAACCCATCTGGTTCACTAATGTCCTTTAGGGAAGGAAATTTGCTGTCCTTACCTGGTCTGGCCTACATGTGGTTCCAGATCCATAGCAATCTGGTTGACTCTTAACTGCCCTCTGAAGTTCAGTTCAGTTCAGTTCAAGGGCAGCTAGGGATGGGCAATTAATGCTGGCCAACCAGTGACGCCCATGTCCCATGTATGAGTAAAGAAAAGGTCCTAGAATGTTCATGAGGAGATCCCAGGAGGTCTGAAAGGTCTACAGATTTCTGTGCTTTTCTGATCTTGCTGACTTGCTGGAATGTATTTCTGTTGCTGTGCCCTAATGATCATGTTTTCCGCCACAATAGTACAGTTTGAAGTTGGTAGCTGTCACTTTTTGGACAGTAGAACAGGGGTTTCTGGGAATTTGGTGGAGTTTGCTGAGAACGTATTCATATTTTGCAAAGGTTTCCAAGAGCAAAATTAATATTCACGGTGACACAGTGGTTCGCACTGCTGCCTCACAGCGCCAGGGACCCGGGTTCAATCCTGGCCTCGGGTCACTGTCTGTGTGGAGTTTGCACGTTCTCCCCGTGTCTGCATGGGTTTCCTCCGGGTGCTCCGGTTTCCTCCCACAGTCCAAAGATGTGCGGGTTAGGTGGATTGGCCAGGCTAAATTCCCTCTTAGTGTCAGGGGGACTAGCTATGCTGAATGCATGGAGATAGGGCCTGGGTGGGATTGTGGTCCATGCAGACTCGATGGCCGAATGGCCTCCTTCTGCACTGTAGGGGTTCTATGGTTCAATGAACAAGCCACGTAAGGAGATTTTAGGATAGTTGACCAATGCTCCAAATGATCAAGGAAGTAGATTTAAATGAAAGAAGAGAGAGATCGTTAGGGTACCAATCAGAAACCCCAAGGTATTAAGAAGCCAGACTAGATCCCAACAGGTTTTGGTGTTTGTGTGAGGATATGATGTTTCACTCCAGGTGTAATTCTACTGACAAACTGGAAAGCTTTCATCAAAACAAGTTTTATTTAATAAAAGTTTAATTATTATAAATGAATTAGCTTAACTTTTAACAGTTGAACACCACTTAAACATGACAGGGTACAATTCTTAACTGCTGATCGCCATGAGTGATAGATAAAAACACCTCTTTATAATTAGTTACCTAATACAGGCATACTTGCTTGTAACTTAGTTTAACAGTCCTGAAGCTTTCAGAACACGTCTGGAGAGAGGGAGACACTGCTTTCTTCTGAGAGCTCAGGCATCAACTGCTTTAATTTTAAAATGAAACTGAAATTCTTTCTTTTCTGCAAGCTTAGCTCCTCTCATTAAGCACGTGACTCTGTCTCTGTCAATCAACCTAATCACAACTTTACCTTGAAACCACAGGGGGAACCTAAGTAAACACAAATGCATTAGCTCTGCTTAAATAAACACTCCATGTATAAAATTAGTACTTATCCTGTTCTCCTAGCTACTAATTTAAAGGTTTTCCTAGACAAACTGTCACCCTGCAAAACAGAGCTGAACTTTAAACATACCCCTTGCAAGAAACATGATATAAATATATTTCTTAAAGGCCCAGAATCATCACAAGATTGAAAAATAGAAAGATTGAGGGAGAGAATCTCAGTGCCTAAGGCTCGGCGGCTGAAGACGCAGTGACCAATGGTGGAGAGTATATGTCACATATGCTTGTACGGCTAGTATTGTCTAGCTGAGGGGTGAGGCTATAGAAGGATTTGAAAACTGGGAACTTTAAAATTGAGTTGTTGCAGGACCGGGTGCTCGTATCACCAGTGAGCAAAGCATGAGCGACTTGGTCTATGTTAGGATGTGGGAAGCAGAGTTTTGGATACAGTCGGGGAGGTGGTGACATTGTGGTATCATCACTGGACGAGTAATCCAGAGAGCGGGGGTAATGCTCTGGGGACCTGGGTTCAAATCCCACCACAGCAGATGGTGAAATTTGAATTCAATAAAAAGATCTGTGAATAAAAGTCGAACGGTGACCATTGTCGTAAAAACCCATCTGGTTCACTGATGTCCTTTAGGGAAGGAAATCTGCCATCCTTACTTGGTCTGGCCTACACGTGACTCCAGAGCCACAGCAATGTGGTTGTTGCCCTCTGAAATGGCTGGGCAAGAAACTTAGTTCAATTATGGATGGGCAATAAATGCTGACCTAGCCAATGAGGCCCACATGCTATGAATGAATGATAAAGGAACCTCAAATTTCTGTGAGTGGAAGATATCCAGGAAACAGATTAGAAAATTCAACCTGGAACAAATTGACTCGTAAGGTAGAGTGTCTCTGCCAGCTGTGAGCCCACTAAGTGAAACCAGTTTGGACACTGTGAACCCAACATCTACAAACTAAAACTGCCTTTACCTTCAGCTCACACTCCCAGCTTGTACTTGGAGAAACAAAAATGTGTAGGAAATAAGGTGTTAGCTGCTTCTCAGTTGGATTGTAGTTTGTGGGCTCGTGTCCTGTTGCAGAGATGAACACAAAATCCAGGCCAACATCCAGGTGAGGGAGCATTGCACTGTCAAATGTGCCATTTTTTTTCAGACGTGCTGTTAAATTGAGACCCCACCTGCTCGCTGAGGTAGATGCAAATAAAGGCCTGTGGCATTATTCCGAAGTAAAATGCTGGGGAAGGTTCTCTACAGCAGCCTGGCCGATATTTATCCCTCAATCAGCACCACCAAAAACAGAAGAGAAAATGCTGGAAAATCTCAGCAGGTCTGGCAGCATCTGTAAGGAGAGAAAAGAGCTGACACTTTGAGTCCAGATGACCCTTTGTCAAAGCTAAAAGGCATAGAAAATGGGAGATATTTATGCTGCAGGGGGAGGGAATGAAAGATGAGTCATAGCCACAGAAACCAGGGGAAAGCCTAAGATGTGAAAACAGGATTATCCGGTCTTTATCACAGTGCTGTTGATGAGAGCTTGCTGTGTACAAATTGTGCTTCCTATATTGCAAGAGGGACCACACTTCAAAAAGTGCTTATTAATCGTCTGTGCAGCGCTTTGGGGCATTCTGAGGTTCTGAAAGATGCAATAGAAATGTAAGTTCTTAAAAAAGTCGTGAGTTTTATATACAGAATAAAGTCAGTGTTCTGTTGCTATGGAGGGACGGACATTCAAAAGTTGAAATTAGTCTATGAAATCTTGGGAAAGTTTAAGTTTATTTATTAGTGTCACAAGTAGGCTTACATTAACACTGCAATGAAGTTACTGTGAAAATCCCCTAGTCATCACACTCCGGCGCCTGTTCGGATACACTGAGGGAGAATTTAGCATGGCCAACGCACCTAACCACCACATCTTTGGATTGTGGGAGGAAACCGGAGCACTGGAGGAAACCCATGCAGACATGTGCAAACTTTGCACAGACAGTGAGCCGTGCTGGGAATCGAACCAGGGTTCCTGGCATTGTGAGGCAGCAGCGCTAACTCACTGTGCCACCAAGGATAGGTCAATGTCTATGGAATTTCTTTGTTCATTATGGGCGGAATTTTCCAGCTGTGCTCGCCCCAAGACTGGAAAACCACACCTGAGGTCAACGACCTTTGCATGGTCCTGTCCCGTCCACTATGATTCCTGTGGCGGGCGGGATGGTAAAATTCCAGCCGTTAACTTGGTTAAAATTAAAGGGTAACTCCTTACAGACAAAGGAATGCATTAATACAGGCACTTATAATTGCTACAATACTTGTTCAACTCAGTAGTTAACAAGTTCAGAATCAACCCAGCATTGGTAACTGACACAGTACCACTTGGGAGCTATCATTCCCATTGCCAAAATTCCTGCAAAGTATCAGATGTTCTTTGGAGGAGTTTGTTGGATTGAAACCTAATATAGAATTGGATTTACTATAAATCTCTAAAAACATTTTATACCATTAATTGACATCTCTGACAACCACAAATGATAGGTTTTGGGAAGCTGATCAAAGCGACTACAAATTGTTCTAAGACACTGATTCATTGGACCTTGTCTCCCGAAGAAACTAATTTCTGTCTGAAGGTGATGCATTTTCTCTGTCACACTTCAACTCAAAAGGATAAAGAATGAGAAAGGTAGCTAGTTTGAACATAATTCCCATAGTTGGCCTTGCATAGCAACACTTAATCCTGGTGCACTTTGGGAGATGTGAAAGGTGCTATATTAGTATGCATTTTGATTTGATTTGATTTATTGACACATGTATTAGTATACAATGAAAAGTATTGTTTTTTGCGCGCTATACAAAGCATACTGTACATAGGGAAGGAAAGGAGGGGGTGCAGAACGTAATTTTACAGTCAAAGAACAAAGAAAATTACAGTACAGGAACAGGCCCTTTGGCCCTCCAAGCATGCACCAACCATGCTGCCTGACTGAACTAAAGCCCTCTACCCTTCCAGGGACCATATCCCTCAATTCCCATGCTATTCCTGTATTTGTCCAGACGCCCCTTAAAAGTCACATCTAGGGCACAACTTAATACGAGGTAGGTCCATTCAAAAGTCTGGTGGCAGCAGGGTAGAAGCTGTTCTTGAGTTGGTCGGTATGTGTCCTCAGACTTTTGTATCTTTTTCCCGAGGGAAGAAAGTGGAAGAGAGAATGTCCGGGGTGATTGGGGTCCTTGATTATGCTGGCTGCTTTTCTGAGGTAGTGGGAAGCGTAGACAGAGTCGATGGATGGGACTATACTAGAGTATATGGGATTATACTTCCTTTCTATCATTTCTTTATTGAGAAACGTTGAATGAACCCACCAAGCTTTTCCTTAACAGCAGTTTGCTTTTTGACCTGGCTGGGGTCACATTAGCAGAATAATAACACATTTTTGGGGTTATTTTGGTTTAAGTCTGAAAACAGGTGCTAAACAAGCGCTGAGCTATTTGAAAATCTAGTTTTAGCACACAACTTTGGTCCAAATTGCTGATTACTATAATTTGAACTTGGCCGTACACTCCAAATTCATGCAATTACAGTGATCTAAGTGTTGAGTATTGGTGAGGAGTATTACTGCAGAGGATCTCTGACAGTCACCCCTGGATTTCTGAATTTAGTTACACATGTGCGGATGCTCGAAGCAGCTGTCTGGTTTACTTCAATTTTTACTCTGTTCAGAGAGTTCCACTCAAGTTACACACCGTCCTGACATGTATATCTCTGCTCCCTCATCCCCACTAAAAGTAAGCGCACAGGTACAGTAGGCAGTAAAGAAGGCAAATGGTATATTGGCTTTCATAGTGAATGGATTTGAGTACAGGAATATAGATGTTCTACTGCAGTTATACAGGACATTGGTGAGGCTACACCTGGAGTATTGTGTGTGGTTTTGATGTCCTTATCTGAGGAAGGATGTCCTTGCTATAGAGGGAGTACAGTGAAGGTTTACCAGGCTGATTCCACGGATGGCAGGTCTGTCATATGAGGAGAGACTAAGTTGGTTAGGATTGTATTCACTGGAGTTTAGAAGAGTGAGAGGAGATCTCATAAGAACTTATAAAATTCTATCAGGATTAGACAGGGTAGATTCAGAAAGAATGTTCCTGATGGTAGGGGAGTCCAGAACTAGGGGTCATAGTTTGTGGATAAGGGGTAAACCTTATCTGAGATGAGGAGAAATTTCTTCACCCAGAGGGTGGTGAGTGTGTGGAATTCACTACCACAGAAAGTAATTGAGGCCAAAACATTGTCTGATTTCAAAAAGAAATTAGATATAGCTCTTGGGATCAAGGGATATGGAGGGGAAGTGGGGGGGGATCAGGATATTGAATTCGATGATCAGCCATGATCAAAATGAATGGCGGAGCAGGCTTGAAGGGCCGAATGGCCTACTCCTGCTTCTATTTTCTATGTTTCTCACAGGGTCAAAAACCTGTAATTCTACCTAATGGAGAATGGAATTCCTGTAATCCCACCTAGTTCCCCTGACACTAAGGGGCAATTTAGCTGCCTGACAGCTATACCGTTTGGACTACAGTGGTTTAAGAATGCGGCTCATCAATACGTTCTCGAGGGGAATTAGGGATAAGAAACAAGTGGTGGCCGAGCCAGTGATGCTCACGTTCCATGAACAAAGAAAAAGTGATCACTGTTAGCAACATTTGGGCTTTTATGTTTATTACGTTTTGTCTTTGAGCGCTACTGTGAAACATGCTGGGACTTTCGAGCTATGTTAAATGTACTATTTAAATGCAAAATATTGTTGTTAGTTCTGCAGTTTCCAATCAATTTTGCAGAAGCAAGAATAGGCTCTAAGAGAATGGGAATTAAATTAATCTGGCGGTACAACATCCAAATGTTCTGAGGTCGGGCTGTTGGGTGTGTTATTCTGAATTGAACCTAGATGTACCTGTCCAAAACATGTTTGCTGCTGTTCTTGGTTCCCAGCAATGAAGACTGTTCCATTTTGCAAACCTATATCCCTCTAATTCCACTGAGCACAAGTTCACACGCACGAACAAAAGACATCATAGAATCCTACAGTGCAGAAGGAGGCCATTCGGCCTATCAAGTCTGCACCTATAACAATCCCACCTAGTCCCCCTGACACTAAGGGGCAATTTATTGTGGCCAATCCACCTAACCTGCGCATCTTTTAACTGTGGGAGGAAACCGGAGCAGCTGAAGGAAACCCACGCAGACACGGGATGAATGTACAAACTCCACACAGACAGTGACCCAAGCCAGGAATCGAACCCAGATCCCTGGCGCTGTGAGGCAGCAGGGCTAACCACTGTGCCACTGTGTCGCCCTGTAAGAAGCAATGTAAGGATGTTGTTATCACATCGTGCCTTCTATCACAAATGACTCAATGTATTTACTGGCTCTCACCTTTCCCTCACCTTTCTCCTTTTCATCTCTTTCTCAGAGCCTCAGAATCAGAGAGTTGTTACAGCACAGAAGGGGACCGGTCGTGTCTGCATTGGCTCTCCAAATGGGCAATGCACCTCGTGCCATTCCAACACCTTCTCCCTGTCACCCTGTGCATTCTTTCCTCTTCAGATAATGGTCAGAATTCTCCGGTCTCGCACGCCCCGCTATCGCTGCCAGCGAGAACGGAGAATGTGGCTCTCAGCCAAATCTCTGTTAGCTGCGGTGAAACTGGAGAATCCCAGCCACTGACGTGGCCAGAGAATTCCAGCCAATGATCCAATTCGTTCATGAAAGCCTTGATTGAATCTGCCTCCACCGCACACTCTGGCAGCGCATTCCATATCCAAACCACTCACTGCGTGAAAAACTTTCTCCTTGTATCTCCATTGCTTCTTTTACCATTATCTTAAATCTGTGCCTTCGTGTTTTCAATCCTTGCAGCAATGGGAACGGTTTCGCTCTATCTGCTCCATCCAACCCTCTCATGATTGGGTGGCACAGTGGTTAACACTGTTGCCTCACCGCACCAGGGACCCGGGTTCAATTCTGGCCCTGGGTCACTGTCTGTGTGGAGTTTGCACATTCTTCCCATGTCTGCGTGGGTTTCCTCCGGGTGCTCCGGTTTCCCCCCACAGTTCAAAGATGTGCAGGTTAGATTGATTGGCAATGGTAAATTGTCCCTTAGTGTCAGAGGGACTAAAAGTGTAAATATAGGCGGGGTTACGGGGATAGGGCCTGGGTGGGATTGATGTCAGTGCAGGGCTGATGGGCTGAATGGCCTCCTTCTGCACCGTAGGGATTGTATGATTTTGAATACTCCTAACAACTGTCCTGTCAACCTACTCTTCTGCAAAGAAAGATTCTCCAATCTATCTATGGAACTGAAGTTCTCCAATCTCCCTAATTAGCTGTCTGCATAGCTAACAATGTAAACGTAACATCTCTCTTTACATTTCCTTTTCCACTTCTCCTTCTCTCCCTTCACAAGTTGGTCTCCCAGTTAGATAAGGGCTCTCATCTCTGTCTCCCCTTTTCTCTCATGTTTTATTCCAGAGATGTTAGACTTGAACCGAATCACTGTCAATAATGGTAGGGGAGGTGTACTTTCCTCATGTTGCAGCGTTACAGAACGCACATGGGTAAGATGGCTGTTACATGGGTAAGATGGCTATAGAGGGATATGGGCCAAACGCGGGCAATTGGGACTAGCTTAATGGTTAAAAAAAAGGGGCGGCATGGACAATGTAATAACTCCACGGAGGCAACAATCCCGTCACCAAGTTACTTTATTTACACCATACATCTGTACACAGCCAGCTCTCCAGTTGCTCCCTGCTGAATGCAGGCTGGGAGTCTGACGCACCTGCTTTAAATAGGGAGCATGAGGCTCCCTGATTTAACCGTCAATTAGGACTCATCAGGTAGCTCTTTTAGATACCAACCAAATAAACTAACTCAAATTAACTTAGGGACAAAGTAAAAGGGGCAGCTCCCCAAAAGGAGGAGGAACAACCCGAACAAAAAACAAAGTCGAAAGGAAACGTAAAACATTAAATCAAAAGGTGATTATCAGGATCGATAATGCACCCCGGCCCCTGCGGTGCCCAACCAGCGCGGAAGGCATCAACTGCGCCCGTGGACACCGCATGCTCCCTCTCCAGGGACACCTGGCCGCGAATATAGCCGCGGTAGAGGGGAAGACAGTTGGGATGGATGACTCCGTCGATCGCCCGCTGCCTGGACCTGTTGATGGCGCACCTCGCCAGGTCCAGGAGCAGGTTCACGAGGAGGTCGCCATCCTGACCCGCCCCTCTCCTCACCAGGTGCCCGTAGATCAGGAGCGTGGGGCTGAAGTGCAAACAAAACATTAATAAAAGGTTTTTCAGGAAACTGAAAAGGGTGTGCAATCTGAAGCATAGAACATAGACGTGGTCCACGGAGGGGACTCATCAGGTAGTTCATACTCTAACAAGCCAACCTCATTAGCCTGGCTGAAGTCATCACAGACAAGTTGGGCCGAAGGGCCTGTTTCCATGCTGTAAATCTCTACAATTCTATGACACACTAACAAAGGAGCAGATCTGACATCCTGTGTGTTTGAATTTGGGCTAACTCTCATCCCCGGGAAACAGGGTTGGACCTGAGGAATGTCTGAGGAGGAACTGTCCCTTGCAGCAACAGCTTAAGACTTGCGAACAAAGCCAGCACCACAGGCAAAGGAAGGAGCAAAGAGCTGGAGACAATTTTGAGTTCACATCGGTTCACCTTTTTGGCTGATTACTGTGGCTTAAGAATCCCGTCTTGTCTTTTGTGACTGGGAAATCACTGGGTGAATTGGTCAGGCACAACGTTTAACAGATGTTGTAGTTGAAGAAAAAGGGGAGGAATTTCCTCTCCCTTTGCCCTCTTACCGAAATACTCTGGTGATGACGGGGTGGGTGAGTAGGGGGGAGCGGCCATTATGGAGTCACTCCTATCTAAACCTTCCAGTACAGATAGCAGAAACCGTCCACTTTGTTCCTTGCTAGTACAGAAGCTCCCTTGTCCTAGAGACATGGACGCATGGGGTGTTATTGGATTCCCGGCACTTCACCTTGTAGCACTTATCCGTAATTTTCCTTGTGTCTCTGAAGCTGCAATTTATTGACTCCCAGTAATTTTTCCACATTAATTTAACCACTGTTAATTTATTGTAATTGATTTAATGGTCTTAACTCTGCTCTTCTTAATCACTTCAAGCTGTGGCCCTTTGGAGAATTTGACCAGAAGGTTTGAAAATTGCTGTAAGCTGGGGCGGTCAAGATTGCCGTCATTGACGACCCCTACCTTGGAGCCCCAGTGCATTCCACTATCCCAGCAGAATAATGTCATGGTTCAGTAGTGCAGCTTATTCTCTAAGTAGGCCTCACAGATTTTTATCTACATTTTATTCACAGGCTGTAACCTGTAGTTGGTACTGATAATTGGCACAACACCACGGATCATATTTAAATAAGGTTATTAAATACTAACCTCAGCAAATGTTTCTTAACCACACACTGAATGAAGAGGCTGTTAATTCCATTCTTATCAATAGCATTTTTTCTCGAAACCTTCGAACCATAGTACACTTTTTCTTTGTTGCCATGTATAACAAAAAGGCGGGGCTCACGAAAGATACAAACACAGCACAACCCGTTGGAGACAGTTCAGAGGGAGGTTCACTAGATTGATTGCAGAGATGAGGGGTTTGTCGTATGAAGAGAGATTGAACAGTTTAGGCCGAAACTCTCTGGAATTTAGAAGAATGAGGGGAGATCAAATTGAGGTTTACAAGATGCTAAAAGGCATGGAGCGGATGCTTCCTCTTGTGGGGCATTCTAGGATGAGAGGTCATCGTCTTCGGATAAGGGGGAGCAAATTTAAAACAGAGTTGAGGAGAAACTACTTCTCCCAAAGGGTTGTGAATCTGTGGAATTCGCTACCCCAGAGTGCGGTGGATGCTGGGACAGTGAGTACATTAAAGGAGGAGTTAGACAGATTTTTAATTGGTTGAAGGGTTATGGGGCAATGGCAGGAAAATGGGGATGAGGTCCATATCAGCCATGATCGAACGGCAGAGCAGACTCGATGGGCCGAATGGCCTAATTCTGCTCCTATATCTTCTGAACTTATGAAAACCCACAGGGCCGGAGAACGATTTGTTGAAGGAGTATTTCTAAATTGATCTTGAAGACACCATGAGTTTTCAGTTGGAAAATATTGCCCTCAGTGAGGCTTCAGCTTGTTTTCTTTCTCCTTATTTCTCTCTCAATCGGTAAGTTGTGACATCTGATGCAGCAGTTGTCAGTTTTGAATAGGAATTAAAATGAAGAAGTGGGAAATGAGAAAAGGTTGTGTTTCCTTCTGGAGAAGAAGGGCACCCTGGCCATTATTTATCCCTCAATCAACACCACTAACATCGTTGATCTGAATGAACCTCATCGCATTGCTGTTTATGGGATCTTGCTGTGTACACATTTGCTATGTTATCCTCTATTGCACAGTGACTTTGCTTTGAAAGTCTTCATTGCTTGTAATGATCTTTGGTGCGTCCTGAGGTTCTGAAAGGTGCCACGTGCAAGCAATATCTTTTAACGGCGGCACGGTAGCGCACTAGTTAGCACTGCTGCCTCACAGCACCAGGGACCCAGATTCAATTCCTGGTCTCGGGTCGCTGTCTGTGTGCAGTTTGCACGTTCTCCCTGAATCTGCGTGGGTTTCTTCCGGGTGCTCCGGTTTCCTCCCACACTTCAAAGATGCGCGGGTTAGGTAGATTGGCCATGCTAAATTGCCTGTTAGTGTCAGGAGGACTAGCGAGGGTAAATGCAAGTAGAAAGGGTCGGGAGCTTCAAGTTTAAGGTGTCCAGATCACTAACAATCTGTCCTGGTTTCCCCCACGCCGACACTATAGTTAAGAAAGCTCACCAGCGCCTCTACTTTCTCAGAAGACTAAGGAAATTTGGCATGTCAGCTACGACTCTCACCAACTTTTACAGATGCACCACAGAAAGCATTCTTTTTGGTTGTATCACAGCTTGGTATGGCTCCTGCTCTGCCCAAGAACGCAAGAAACTACAAAGGGTCGTGAATGTAGCCCAATCCATCACTCAAACCAGCCTCCTGTCCATTGACCCTGTCTACACTTCCCGCTGCCTCGCCAAAGCAGCCAGCATAATTAAGGATCCCACGTACTCTGGGTATACTTCTCTTCCACCTTCTTCCATCAGGAAAAAGATATAAAAGCCTGAGGTTGCGTACCAACCGACTCAAGAACAGCTTCTTCCCTGACTTTTGAATGGACCTACCTCGCACTACATTGACCTTTCTCTGCACCCTAGCTATGACTGTAACACTACATTCTGCACCCTCTCCTTTCCTTCTCTACGAACGGTATGCTTTGTCTGTATAGTGCACAAGAAACACTACTTTGCACTGCATGCTGATACATGTGATAATAATAAATCAAATCAAAATGCATGGTGTTACGGGGATAGGGCCTGGGTGGGATTGTGGTCGGTGCAGACTCGAATGGGCCGAATGGCCTCCTTCTATGATTCTAATCAATTGAACAAAACATATTCTTCGCAAACATCCCAATAAGTTAGACTCTTCCAGCATTCCCAAAGGTTTTATTGAGGTGGCGGAAGGATGGGATAAGCACTGAGTGTAAAGTGAGGAATGTGGAAATATGAAGTCCATGACTCTCAAGCAGGATCACATTTTTCCATTTTCCAAAGTAATGGTCCTGTGGGAGGTCAGTAAAAACAGGATAATTGACGCTGTACTGGGTCTTGTTTTTGATTCATAGAAACCCTACAGTGCAGAAGGAGGCCATTCAGCCCATCGAGTCTGCTCCGACCACAATCCCACCCAGGCCCTACCCTCACATATTTACCCGCTAATCCCTCTAACCTGCGCATCTCCGGGGCAATTTTAACCTGGCCAATCAACCTAACCCGCACATCTTTGGACTGTGGGAGGAAACCGGAGCACCCGGAGGAAACCCACGCAGACGCGAGGAGAATGTGCAAACTCCACAGTGAGTTAAAACAATACAAAACAATACAATGTGCAAACTCCACAGTGAGTTAAAACAATACAAAACTTGTCCTGGGAATGAGCCTTACGGCTGGCAGTTAATATATGTTAATTTATGCTGGGGGTGGTGGTGTTGCTGAAACAGCTTTGCTTTGTTAGTAAAGGTTGAGAGGCTTGATTGCCCCATTTACAATAAGGCCCCACATCTGTGGAATAGCAAACATGGTCCCTTCGCACATCATCACCTGAAAGCTACTCAGAAACGCGAGTATAAAGACCTATTTTGTGTCGCAATTGGTAAAATAAGCAATCGGATTGGGCCTCTCCACTTCCCAAGTCTCGTGTGAGTGCCTAATTAACAAGAATTTATGGGCTAAGTCTTGCCTGCTGTTAAGTCTATTTTTATCAGTCTCAATTCTGGGAGGCCTGAAAGGTCAGGTGCTTCCACATGTATTTTCGGACACTAAGTGTAATGTTCACTCCCGGTTTTGCTGCTGTCTGACGTGAGCCTTTCATTATATGTTCCATTCTTTAAAACAAGGTTAAAAAGGAAGAAAAAGAAAGAAATACATGGCACAGTGGTTAGCACTGCTGCCTCGCAGCGCCAGGGACCCAGGTTCGATTCTGGCCTTGGGTCACTGTGTGTGTGGAGTCTGCACATTCTCCCCGTGTCTGCCTGGGTTTCCTCCGGGTGCTCTGGTTTCCTCCCACAGTCCAAAGAGGTGCAGGTTAGGGTGGATTGGCCATGGAAAGTTGCCCCTTAGTGTCAGGGGGATTAGCAGGGTAAATACATGAAGTGACAGGGATAGGACCTTCTATAATTTTGTCTATTAAAAAAATAAGATGGGTATAGAGGGATATGGGCCAAATGCAGGCCATTGGGACTAACTGAGTGGTAAAAACTGGACGGCATGGACAAGTTGGGCTGAAGGGCCTTTTTCCATGCTGTAAAGCTCTATGACTCTATTACCTGGGTGGGATTGTTCTTGGTGCAGGCTCGATGGGACAAATGGCCTCCTTCTGCACTGTAGGGATTCTATGATTCTATAAAACCGGCCTTTCACGGCCCCATAAAGCACGTCGCTGAGTATTTTTGAAATAGAAATGGGAATTGCTGGACAAACTCAGCAGGTCTGGTAACACCTGTGGAGAGAGAACGAGAGGAACAGATTTAATGGTTGGAACGTTCTGGCCATTCCCATCGATTTGTATCTTCTTCACAACGGAAGAAGGTGGAAGAGAGAATGTCCGGGGTGCATGGGGTCCTTAATTATGCTGGCTGCTTTTCTGAGGCAGCGGGAAGTGTAGACAGTCAATGGAAGGGGGGCTGGTTTGCGTGATGGATTGGGCTTCATTCCCGACTCTTCCTAGTTTCTTGCGGGTCTTGGGCAGAGCAGCAGCCATACCAAGCTGTGATACAACCAGAAAGAATGCTTTATATGGTGCATCTGTAAACATTGGTAAGAGTCGTAGCTGACATGCCAAATTTCCTTAGTCTTCTGCGAAAGTAGAGGCGTTGGTGGGGCTTTCTTAACTATAGTGTCGGCATGGGGGGACCAGGACAGGTTGTTGGTGATCTGGACACCTAAAAACCTGAAGCTCTTGACCCTTTCTACTTCGTCCCCGTTGATGTAGACAGGGGCATGTTCTCCTTTACGCTTCCTGAAGTCGATGACAATCTTCGTTTTGTTGACATTGAGGGAGAGATCATTGTCATCGCACCAGTTCACTAGATTCTCTATCTCATTCCTGTACTCTGTCTCGTCATTGTTTGAGATCCGACCCACTACGGTGGTGTCGTCAGCAAACTTGAAAATCGTGGATGGTATGAATTGACTGGAGAATTAAATTTAAATTGGTATTTCGCAATTTAACTGCTCCCAGACTGGCTCTAACCAGAGGTAAAAGCGAAAAATTGGAAATAAAAACAAATTGCTGGGAAATCTGAGCAGGTCTGGCAGCATCTCTCTGGAGAGAGAAACAGCGTTAACGTTCCAAGTCAGCCTTGTCTTGGAACAGTTTCGATGAAGCGCCATAATGTACTTGAAATGTTAGCTCTGTTTCTCTCTCCACAGATGCCGCCAGACCTGCTGAGATTTTCCAGCTCCTTCTGTTTTTATGTCAGAATCCAAGTATTTTCCCACGGTGGCACAGTGGCACAGTGGTTAGCACTGCTGCCTCACAGCACCAGGGACCCAGGTTCGATTCCTGGCTTGGATCACTCTGAATGGCCTCTTTATGCACTGTCGGATTCGATGATTCCATGTGACATAAGACATAGGAGCAGAATTAGGCCACTCATCCCATTGAGTCTGCTCCACCATTCAATCATGGCTGATATTTTACTCATCCCCGTTCTCCTGCCTTTTCCCCGTAACCCCTGATCCCCTTATTAATCAAGAATCTATCTATTTCTGATTAAAGACACCCAATGACCTGCCTCCACAGCCTTCTGCGTCAAAGAGTTCCACAGATTCACCTCTCTCTGGCTGAAGAAATTCCTCCTCATCTCTGTTTTAAAGGATAGCCTGAGATTGTGCCCTCTGGTTCTAGTACAACTCATTACCGCTTGAAAGCGCAAACAATATTTAGAAGTAGGCTTCATTTTCCAGCCATTGCTAAAATATGACAATTCTTTTTGCAAAACAATTTGTACAGAACATATTCAAATAATTGTTTTTTTATTATTCGTTCATTGGCTGTGTGTCTTACTGGCTGGGCCAGCATTTATTCCTGAGGGCATTTAAGAGTCAACCATATTACTGTGACTCTAGAGGCCAGACCAGGGGAGAACAGCAGATTTCTTTCCGCAAAGGGACATTAGTAAACCAGACCCAATTGACAATGGCTTCATGGTCATCATTAGACTTTTAATTCCAGATTTCTATTGAATTCAAATTTCACCGTCTGTCACAGTGGGATTCGAACCCTGGGTCCCCAGAGCATTGCCTTGGGTCTCTCGATTATTAGTCCAGCGACAATACCACGGTGAACACAGCCTACCCTACCTGATTTGGGTTAAGGTTTTGCAGTGAGGATTGTCTTCCAATAAAACACAATTGTTTTTTGTCCTTTAAAAGACAGTTAATTGTCTAAGAAACTAATTTGGTGTGGTTATTTTAAAATGGGAAGTAAACTGGGATATTTAGGCTGGAGTTGTTGGCCCAGATTAATGAATTGTTTGTGTTCAAATGAATATAGTCCCTTTCTTTTTAAAAAAAGGCTGTGATTGAAGTGCTTTTGATGTAAAGACAGCTTTGCTGCACCCATGTGTATGGAGGAATTCAACAAAACAAGTCACTCATTGACTCAAACCTCCCAGAGGCTGTGCATAAGAAAAGTCTCATTGAATCAGCATTCTCGAATGGAGCGCAATATAAAATGGGAAAATTCACTTTGAGTTGTCATGTGCTTCCTTTCAGTAAAGTACAGATGTAATATACAGCTTTCAGTGAGATTGCATGGTAGCTCGATTATCTCAGCTTTGCTGCAAGTGGACCCAGTCCTAAGTAAATACCATAAATCTCTTGGTGTTAGACAGGTCATGCCCCAGACCACATGGGAGGGATGCATTGCTTTGGAATGGCTTGTAGCTGCAGTATAGCAGCTACACACATTGGCCCACAGCTTTGGACAGCAGGAATTTGGTTTTGACCACAGTCAACCCAAAAATGTGTTTGTTGCTGAACCTAACCCACAATGAACAGTATTGTAAGTTCATTCACGCGGTGTCTAAAGCAACAACCAGAACAAAATAGGGATTGTTAGTAATCCTGTTAACCTGCCCTAGTCTGGCCCTAGACGGAGTACGCTGTGTAGTTTGTCTTTTTTTCATTGATTTCCAAATCTCATTTTTTAGGAATCCTATCTCTGTAACCTTGTCCAGTCCTAACCCTACCTTCTGAGAACTCGGTGCTCCTCCAACATGGCCTCCTGCGTGCCGTCGGTTTCCATCATTGCACGTTGGTGGCCATTTTTTCAGCCACTTGGACGCTAAGCTCTGGAATTCCCTCCTTAAACCTCTTTGCCTCGTCCACTAAGGCGCTCCTTAAAACCACCTTGTTGGACTAAACTTTTAATCACCTGTTTTAGACTAAACTTTTAATCACCTGTTCTAGTATCTCCCTACATGACTTCCCCCCTCCCCCGGCCCTCCACACAAGAGCCAACTCACTCCATGCCAGCCATAATGCACTGTGGGCAGGGTGGGCTCATTAACCAGCCAGTGGGACTTCGGCCCCTCACTGGGGAGGAAGTCCTATCCACGTGAGCTGCTGATCTATGGGATTGGCTGGCAGTCCCAATAGTCCCGACAGGGCCACGGGCACCTTAGTTGGCACTGCCAGGACTGCGAGACTCCGAGGTCCTGGTCCCTCCATGCCAACACTATAGTTAAGAAAGCCCACCAGCGCCTCTACTTTCTCAAAAGACTAAGGAAATTTGGCATGTCAGCTCTGACTCTCACCAACTTTTACAGATGCACCATAGAAAGCATTCTTTCTGGATGTATCACAGCTTGGTCTGGCTCCTGCTCTGCCCAAGACCACAAGAAACTACAAAAGGTCATGAATGTAGCCCAATCCATTACGCAAACCAGCCTCCCATCCATTGACTCTGTCTACACTTCCCGCTGCCTCGGGGGAAAAGCAGCCAGCATAATTAAGGACCCTACGCACCCCGGACATTCTCTCTTCCACCTTCTTCCGTCGGGAACAAGATACAAAAGTCTGAGGTCACGTGCCAACCGACTCAAGAACAGCTTCTTCCCCGCTGCCATCAGACTTTTGAATGGACCTACCCTGCATTAAATTGATCTTTCTCTACATCCTAGCTATGACTGTAACACCACATTCTGCACTCTCTCCTTTCCTTCTCTATGAACGGTGTGCTTTGTCTGTATAGTGCTTAAGAAACAATACTTTTCACTGTATGTTAATACATGTGACAATAATAAATCAAATCAAATCAAATCAAAAGATGAGGGTGTTATCACTGAGCCATGCCTGACACCTGCTGTGTACAAACTAGCCATGTTAGAATGCTCTGTACTTAAAGTATTTAGACTTGATCTTTTGGCAATAATTCTAATATTGAAATCAAGAAGAGATAATTAATTCCCGGCAAAAAATTAGTTTATCGGCGTAGAGCATACCTGCCAGCATTCTACCGCCCCGCCTGCCACGGGAATCGGAGCGGGAGAGGGGCGGACAACGGGAAGGTCCGTTGACCTCAGGTGGGATTTTCCAGTCTCTGGTCAAACAAGGCCCTAAAACCCCGCCTAACTTCTCAGTATCTCAGTGTTGCTTCTTAGAGGAGGAAACCAGTCTGATTCTTTTTATCTTTTATTTTATCATATCTGCATAAAAGCGGAACCATCATTTATAAACTTGTCTTCAGGTTTGAAGTAGCTGTCATCCACTAGGTGAATTACTATTTCACTGCTTTGTTGAACCATAATGTTCCATTGTTATCTATATCAATCACACAAGGGGGGGGATATTTCCCAGCCTGTGGGGGCGTAGCAGGCAGCAGACGGATCATGCAAAAGTCCGTTGACCACAGGTGGGAATTTCCAGGTCTTGGGGCGGCACGGTGATTAGCACTGCTGCCTCACAGCGCCAGGGACCCGGGTTCAATTTCGGCCTCGGGTCACTATCTGTGTGGAGTTTGCACGTTCTCCCCGTGTCTGCGTGGGTTTCCTCCGGGTGCTCCGGTTTCCTCCCACATTCTGAAAGACGTGCTGGTTAGTTTGATTGGCCATGCTAAAAAGCTAATCCTCTAACCCTAGTGTCAGAGGATTAGCAAGGTAAATATGTGGGGTTACGGGAATAGGGCCTGGGTGGGATTGTGGTCAGTGCAGACTTGATGGGCTGAATGGCCTCCTTCTGCACTGTAGGGATTCTGTGAAAATCCTGCCCAAGGTGTCCCAAGATCCATTGCAGATGGGTTTTGCTGACATATTTAACTGTATTGGACTAGCTATTTCTATCTGCAGCCGGAATTCTCCCCTCACACGCCCCGCCACCACTGCCAGTAAGAACGGAGAATTCGGCGCTCTGCCAAGTCTCCATTCACGGCAGCGGGAGCGGAGAATCCCCAGCCGTGGGCGAGGTCGGAGAATCCCGGCCCACATGTCGAACTGTTGAGGTTTTTAAGTCCCACTGTATTTTAAGGATGTGCTGAATGCATATTCTCTGTTATTGTTTTGATATTTTATCGGGAATAATTTCAGGCCTGTCATGGTGTACGCATGTGAAAGCTGCACGACGGACTGTGGTCAGAAATATTTTCAGTGTGAAAAGGGAAGAATGAGCCACAAATTTCTAACATTGAGCCTATTAACCATTCTAGCTGTGAAATGTATTAAGCCTCCGAGACTAAGAAACTCCTCTCTGCTAGCAGGTCAGAAACTTTCTAAATGGAGTTTGATTCTACACTCTCCCTCGTGGTTGCACTTTCTTGCACAGTGAATGTATTTATCTAATTTTCTTTTGTTAAAAGTCACCTACGGATACAAAAAATATAAGCAGGAGTCTTGCAAACTGGCTCCTTCTATATTTAAGTGTCTCTGTATTTTAGGATTCCTTTCCAAGTCAAGACAACCAATGCATTACCTCGGATGTAGGTTTCAACTTGTTGCCAATGTCAATAGATCATCACGTTGTCAAATTGGCAATATATGACAGCTTTCTGTGGTTATTGGAGAGTTTGATGTTTCACAAATTAATTTCTTTTGCAGGAGATAACCTGGAGGCTTACTTAGCTTCTCTCATTTAAGACAACAGCAAGGCAAGAGTCCTGGGTGTCAATGGTCTGTCATCACCCTCATTAGAACCAGAACTGTTATCATGAAAAGAACTGTGAAGTTCTTGAGCGGTAACAGTAAGATTCAGCCACATTCTGTAAGAAACGGAACTGCTGCATGTGCTATTGAACCATAGAATACAGTGCAGAAGGAGGCCATTCAATCCATTGAGCCCGCACAGATTCCCCAACAGAACATCTTACCTAGGCCTATCTCCTGCCCTACCCCCGTAATCCTATACATTTATCCCACTAATCCACCTAAGCTACACATCTTGGGACAGTGGGAGGAAAGCGGAGCACCCGGAGGAAACCCATGCACCCAGCTGGAATGGAACCCTGGTTCCTGGCGCTCTGAGGTAGCAGTGCTAACGGGCGTGTCACCGTGCTGCCCTTTTTAATCTGAATCATGGATTCTTTTAAATCTCTTTTCACTCCCTCTGCTGGTACATGTGTCTAGAGTAGCCTCAAGTGGACAAAATGCACAATGCAGCTTTCAATACACTATACGTTCCCCTTCTTAGTAACTGAGAGGCATAATTGTTTCAAATTGTTTTCAAAAGTGTAAACAATGAACTCAAGCATAATTTGATCATTCAATTTCATCAGTAACATCGTTACATATGCAAAATTCTATCCAATTTAACAATGCGCTCGGTCATATACATTGAGATGAAAGATTTGTCCACCAGCTGAAAGTGACTCACTTTGTAATATAATCACTTAAACATATCATCTAACATCAGGTGTGGTCTCATTTAACTCATCTGAGCTATCAATGTTGGAATCAGATTCAATGCTTACCAATGGTGTTTCCTGCGCTTTGAAGAATGGCTCATTTTGTAGAATCACAGAATCCCTACAGTGCAGAAAGAGGCCATTTGGCCCTTCGAGCCTGCACTGACCCAGGCTCTATCCTGTAACCCAATATTTACCCTGCTAATCCCCCAGACTCTAAGGGGCAATTTAACATGGCCAGTCCACCTAACCTGCACATCTTTGCAGTGTGGGAGGAAATGTGCAGACTCCGCAGACAGTGACCCAAGCCGGGAATCAAACCCGGGTCCCTGGCACCCGTGAGGCACCAGTGCTAACCACTGTGCCACCATGACGCCCATGTAGTGATGTGCTGCAGTGACCATTGACTCCTTTTATGTTGGCCATGACAAATGGCTGGGCATAACAAGATGTTTTTGCTTTCCAAAATGACCATCATGTATCACAACACTTTATCTCCTGACCTTTAGTAGCGTAGCTGACCAGAGAGACAACCTTTGAGCTTTTGTGATTGGATTCCCTGTTCAACATGTTCAACAGTACCAAAGTCACGCTTGGTCATTAGCTGCCTCAATCTGATGCAATATTGGTCAATTGTTTTCTTCTTGTTGAGTGCAGCACAAGACAATTCTTTCGTATATTGCATTTTTTTGAGCAGTGAAATAGTTCATTTTTTGCTGAGCTATACTCATTTTACACAGGTGTAAGTGTCTCAAAGATGTTGTTCTGCGCAGAGGTTAACCCCCTTTCCCTCGCTTCGTAATCTGGTAAAAGTGTTTGGGAAAGTGTTAACTGCTCTACATTAACGTTTAGAGGTTCATTAACAGAAAGACCTGAAACTCACTTTAAATGAACAATTAACAAGTGATTTTATTTAAACTACTGGAACTTTAACTAAACCAGGAACATTTTAATTAAAAGATGTTTCGACTGAAATGCTGTTCAAATAAATACAAGGACCATTCAGTACCAAAACAGTAATAACAGAATCTTAGTCACTCTGAAGAAAATATATACAACCAGGTCTGATGGCCTGGAAGCTTTGGAGTTTTTTTTCTGGTGATTTCTCTGTCTGTAAGGTCTTTCTGATTGATATCGTGTTGTTAGATAGATGGAGAATTATCTTCAGAGATAGTTCTTTAGCTGGCAGGGTGGAGAACCGCTCAAGAGATGGCCTTCTGTGCTGGCTGGCTCTCAGTTGAACTCAACTGAACAGAACTGGAGGCATTGAAGTCAGGCAGTTGAGTTCCAATATTTATATTCCTGATGACCTTTGCATTTTCTACATTAGGATTGGTTTGATGCTGGCAATCTGATAGGTTCCTTTTAGCAGAGTGTCTTCTTTAATCTGATATGTTATCAAAATGCAACTGCCTGTAAAGTCTGTTACCAAAGCAACCCTGAAGCTTGGTCCTAGTTACAATTGTTGCAACCTTTGCACCTTGTATTTTAAACATTCAAGCCCTGAATACAAAACTAGCTCTTCGAAGGGACCACGTACTGTTGTTCTCCTTCTAGTATTTTACATTCTTTCCAAACATTCCTTACATCTTTACAAACGCAACCGCCCCCCCCTCCCCGCCCCACATAGTGGAGAACTTTGCCCTTTTGCATTTGTGATTGGAAAACCTGCATCACACCTTCGAAATATTGCAGCCACTTTTGCCAAGATGGGAATACAGATCGTGGCGTCTAACACGTGTTGAAAGGTAGTGGATTGTGCATGCACATTGATCAGTAACGCAGTGATAGTTGCATGGTCAACAATTCAGGATCACATTCTTCAAAAAAAAGCATTTTTCTGTAATGATCATCTCTTTGGTTGGATGGTTATCTTGGCCAGGTGTGTGTGTATGTGCGTGTGTGCATGTGTGTCACAGCAACAATGTGTCTCTACATCCAATGTGGTAGGAAGAGAAAGATTTGTTCACATTCAAGCAGGACTAGACATACGGTATGTGCTATTAATACATGGCTCCGTGTAAACCATGTAAAGCCTCCCATCCATTGACTCTGTCTACACTTCCCGCTGCCTGGGCAAAGCAAGCAGCATAATTAAGGACCCCTGCCCCCCGACGCACCCTGGACATGCTCTCTTCAACCTTCTTCCATCGGGAACATGATACAAAAGTCTGAGATCACGTACCAACCGACTCAAGAACAGCTTCTTCCCTGCTGCTGTCAGACTTTTGAATGGACCTACCTCACATTAAATTGATCTTTCTCTGCACCCTAGCTATGACTGTAACAATGCATTCTGCACTCTCTCGTTTCGTTCTCTATGAACGGTATGCTTTGTCTGTATAGCGCGCAAGAAACAATACTTTTCATTGTATCTTAATACATGTGACAATAATAAATCAAATCAAATCAAATCCCTCTGCTGATATATGTGTGTATGGTAGCCTTAGGTGGACAAAATGCATAGTGTAATCTTTAATTTCCCACAGAAACTATTATCGAATTTGCTTTTTATCCAAAGCAACCCGGAAAATGGAAGGTAATCGTTATAAAAATTGGACTTGTACAATATGTCTGAATGAAAGGCTTGAATTTATATAGCGCCTTTCGCAGCCTCCATTCACCCCCAAGGCACTTTATTACCCGATGAAGTAGTCTTTGATGTCTTGCCACTGTTGTAATGTAGGAAATGTAGCGGTCAATTTAGAATCACAGAATCATAGAATTTACAGTGCAGAAGGAGGCCATTTGGCCCATCAAGCTTGCACCCAGGTCCTATCCCCATAACCCTACATATTTATCCTCCTAATCCGCTTGACACTAAGGGGCAATTTATCATGGACGATCAACCTAACCCGCATTTCTTTGGACTGTGGGAGGAAACCGCAGCACACGGAGGAAACCCACGCAGACACGGGAAGAACATGCAAACTCCACACAGACAGTGACCCGAGGCCGGAATTGAACCTGGGTCCCTAGCGCTGTGAGACAGCAGTGCTAACCACTGTGGCACCGTGCCGCCCTGTTTACATACAGCAAGCTCCCACAAACGGCATCTGATAATGATTGGGTATTTTATTTATTAAGCCGAGCTCTGACGAAGGGTTATCCAGACTAGAAACATTGGCTCTATTCTCTCTCCACAGACCTGGTGAGATTTTTTGGCATTTTCTGTTTTATTTATTAGTGTTGGCAGAGTGATAAATATTAGTCAGGATGTGGCAGGGGTGGGGTGGGGGAAGACCTTAACGCAGGAGTCCTAAGGCGAGCTCAGGGAGGACAGAAACCTCCTGTGGAGCAGAAGGGCAAAAGCTCGCTTGATCTTGATTTTCAGTACAGAGGGGGAATCCTCTGTTCCTCTTGAAAATAGTGCCGGGAGATCTTTCACATCCACTTCAGAGGGTACATGGGGCCTCGATTTAGTGTCTCACCTGAAAGACAGGGCAGCACTTTTGATAAAATGCAGATTCGACAATTTTCAATAAAATTATAGAATCCCTACAATGCAGAAGGAAGCCATCGAGCCCATCAAGTCTGCACTGACCACAATCCCACCCAGGCCCTGTCCCCATACATTTACCCTATCTAGTCCCCCGACACTAAGGGGCAATTTAGCATAGCCAATCAACCAAACCCGCACATCTTTGGACTATGGGAGGAAACCGGAGCACCCGGAGGAAACCCACGCAGACACGGGGAGAATGTGCAAACTCCACATAAACAGTGACTCAAGCAGGAATCGAACCCAGGCCCCTGGCGCTGTGAGGCAGCAGCGCTAACCACTGTGCCACCGTGCCGCCCTCAACAGTGTCACACAGTTGTGGAAATCAACTGAACAAATCTTAAATTAAAAGGTAACAGATTTTTTTTAAAGAAAAAAGTTAATGTTTACTCTCTAATCAGATAAAGTGTGCCATGTGTGCGCATTGTTAGAAATGTAATTTCTTTAACTTACTGTGGCAAGTAAACAGTTGAAGCTGTGCAGTGCTGGGTAATTTGGTTAACACAAGGTGACAAGAGACAGGTCAATGACTCCAATTTGTAGTTGATCAAGATAAGGTCTGGAGAAGAACTTTTTGAAGTTTTACACAGGCAGGTTTCAGTTAGTAGCAGCGCTGTGTGTGTAAGGAATAAGATATGTCCTGTTGGAATGCTTGTGAATCTCACCATTGGGTATTAGGCTCAGAGCTTCTGGTGTGCGGCAATGCTGGACTCATTGCCGCTGCCTGACAGAGCTGCCCATTTTCAGCCAGCTGTTCCAATCCTGGCTGAAGCAGAAGCGGACCAGGGGAGCCTCTCCAAGGTACGTCCAGCGAGCGGAGGAAAGTCAAAGGACGGAGGGGACACATTCCCCATTTACTGCATTATGAATGCTGTGAGTTAGTGAATGGGTGAGTGAGTGGATGAGTGGGCATTCGGTGTGGGTGGATGGCCTTTGCGGAGGTGGCCGGGTCAAGGGGATGGTCTGGTTGACGTTGAGGTCAGGTCAGCGGTTGATTGGGGGGATCTTAGGCTTTAGTTGTGGCACTCAGTTAAGTAATACTGAACATCCATGGAGGTCTCAGGCAGCACAAGTTAGCCCATTGGCAGTTTAAACTTCTTGGGCAATTACAGTGCATGAAAATCTGTGTTTGTGTGCACGTGTGTGTGAGTGTGCACACGTGTGTGTGTGTGTGCGTGTGCATGTGTGCATGTGTGTGCGCACGCGTGCATGTATGTGCGTGCATGTGTGCCCGTGCAGATGTGTGTGCATGCACATGTGTGTATGTGCATGCACGTGTGTGTGCATGCGTGTGTATGTGTGCGCACGTGTGTGTGTGTGTGTGTGCGTGCAAACGTGTGCGTGTGTGTGTGTGTGCCAATGCGTGACACAGATTTTGGTGATTGGTAGTTTTGGATGTTTACAGTGGGGGTGGGGGTGTTTGTGGGTGGGAGGGGCTGGGGGGGGGGGAGGCGGTGGAAAAAGGTAGTGTGAACCGATGTGTGTTTTGCTTAAGAACGATTCATAATCCAGGCGGTGAGTGCAGGAAGAGGAAAGGTGTAGACAAAATAGCGGTGATGGTGAGACCAGGTTTCCTTGAAAGTTAAGCCTTTTGTTTATGTAATAGTATCTGTGTAACCGGTTCAGCAATGTATTCTGTGTTTGCGTGTGTGTTGTTGGGATTTCTGGGTGTTTTAAAAAGAAAGGGAATTCCAAGGTGGTTTAAATATAGTTCAGTCGGATGTGTGTGATCTCTCATCACACGTGTTTCAAATGATTGAGATCTCACTCGCAACTATAACGTAATGTTATCTAAAGGAAAGCCAAGAGGATTAACAAATGTCAAAGAAATGTAGCTGAGAGCACAGGCCACATTGAAGATTTATAGGGTGTTTTGCAGGGCTTTTTTTTTGCCAATTACTAGCCCAAGGCAGAAAAGGGTCTTGCTAGCTCCAAACACCGTTTCCTGAATACTTTCCTAAATACTTTTCCAATCATGCATTTTAGCATACCCGGGAGGCTGTTAATGCAGCATAAAATGGCACACTACCTCATTTTAACATACATCACTGCCTTTACACAGCAAGGGCCATTTCTGTACTCACCCAGCTACTTTGCTAATGGTGCAGGAAATATTAAAGACTGGATCATACATTCCTTTTTCAGGTTTTGCCAGCTGAGCCCAGAGCAATAGCAAGTGAAAGGGGAGAGAAGATAAAAGTATAACTGAGTGCTTTCCAGTTACATCCTCACTTTAGTTTGATTTGATTTATGCGATTTACACTTTAGTTTGATTTGATTTCACATGCATTAACATACAGTGAAAAGTATTGTTTCTTGCGCGCTATACAGACAAAACATACCATTCATAGAGAAGGAAACGAGAGAGTGCTGAATGTAGTGTTACAATCATAGCCAGGGTGCAGAGAAAGATCAACTTAATGCAAGGTAGGTCCATTCAAAAGTCTGACAGCAGCAGGGAAGAAGCTGTTCTTGAGTCGGTCGGTACGTGACCTCAGACTTTTGTATCTTTTTCCCGACGGAAGAAGGTGGAAGAGAGAATGTCCGGGGTGCGTGGAGTCATTGATTATGCTGACTGCTTTGCTGAGGCAGTGGGAAGTGTAGACAGAGTCAATGGATGGGAGGCTGGTTTGAGTGATGGATTGGGCTACATTCACGACCCTTTGTAGTTCCTTGCGGTCTTGGTCAGAGCAGGAGCCCATACCAAGCTGTGATACAACCAGAAAGAATGCTTTCTATGGTGCATCTGTAAAAGTTGGTGAGAGTCATAGCTGACATGTCAAATTTCCTTAGTCTTCTGAGAAAGTAGAGGCGTTTTGTGTAGGGAGATATATATTTGAGAAAGTGATGGCGTAATGGGATTCTCACTGGGCTGGTAATCCAGTGGGGCATCATGCTGATGGGGAGTGCTGATAACCTGCACACCCAGATGCTCATTCCATGGGCACCTGGCATGGGCTTAGAGGAGTCCACCTCCAAATTGGCAGAGGACATCATGTAGAACGTGTGGTCTCTGCTCCATCGCCGTGCTATGCCGCAGATACGGAGGCACTGTCCACTGCGATACCCACCCTGCAGCCTTCCACCAACGAAGTGTGGCTGGCAACTGTTGGTGACTTGACTCCATGCCACAGGAAAGGGATGATGTGGAGATGCCGGCGTTGGACTGGGGTACACACAGTAAGAAGTTTAACAACACCAGGTTAAAGTCCAACAGGTTTATTTGGTAGCAAAAGCCACACAAGCTTTCGGAGCTCCAAGCCCCTTCTTCAGGTGAGTGGGAATTCTGTTCACAAACAGGGCATATAAAGACACAGATTCAATTTACATGAATAATGGTTGGAATGCGAATACTTACAGCTAATCAAGTCTTTAAGATACAAACAACGTGAGTGGAGAGAGCATCAAGACAGGCTAAAAAGATGTGTATTGTCTCCAGACAAGACAGCCAGTGAAACTCTGCAGGTCCAGGCAAGCTGTGGGGGTTACAAATAGTGTGACATGAACCCAATATCCCGGTTGAGGTCGTCCTCGTGTGTGCGGAACTTGGCTATCAGTTTCTGCCCAGTGACTCTGCGCCGTCGTGTGACGTGAAGGCCGCCTTGGAGAACGCTTACCCGAATATCAGAGGCCGAATGCCCGTGACCGCTGAAGTGCTCCCCAACAGGAAGAGAACAGTCTTGCCTGGTGATTGTCGAGCGGTGTTCATTCATCCGTTGTCGCAGCGTCTGCATGGTTTCCCCAATGTACCATGCCTCGGGACATCCTTTCCTGCAGCGTATCAGGTAGACAACGTTGGCCGAGTTGCAAGAGTATGTACCGTGTACCTAAGTTCCGCACACACACGAGGACGGCCTCAACCGGGATATTGGGTTCATGTCACACTATTTGTAATAGTGACATCTTTTTAGCCTGTCTTGATGCTCTCTCCACTCACGTTGTTTGTATCTTAAAGACTTGATTAGCTGTAAGTATTCACATTCCAACCATTATTCATGTAAATTGAGTCTGTGTCTTTATATGCCCTGTTTGTGAACAGAATTCCCACTCACCTGAAGAAGGGGCTTGGAGCTCCGAAAGCTTGTGTGGCTTTTGCTACCAAATAAACCTGTTGGACTTTAACCTGGTGTTGTTAAACTTCTTACAGGAAAGGGAAACAGGAGACTAAGGTGGGAGTCATAAATAACTCAATCAGGGAGTGAGATAAGTAGAAGGGAGAGACAGAAGGGGAGGCAGTAAGAGAGAGACCATTGAGGAAGGTAAAAGAGCCACCATATTCTTTTGCTTACTATAAGAGCAGAGGAACAGGGGAAGACTATTCAGCCCTGAGGGTCCGTGCTGCCATTCAATGAGATCAAGGCTGATCTGCAACCTAAATCCGTATCTGTCTTTTCCCCATATCCTTTCATACCATAACTATGGATGCTGAAAATCTATCAATATCAGTTTAATTTAAAAAAAAAATCATTCATGGTTCACTAGCTGGCCCTAAGGGGCTTAGAGCTCCGAAAGCTTGTGTGGCTTTGGCTACCAAATAAACCTGTTGGACTTTAACCTGGTGTTGTTAAACTTCTTACTGTGTTTACCCCAGTCCAACGCCGGCATCTCCACTTCATGATTTATTGCCCATCCCTAGTTGTCTGAGGGCAGTTAAGAGTCAACCACATTGTTGTGGCTCTGGAACCACATGTAGGCCAGACCAGGTAAGGACGGTAGATTTCCTTCCCTAAAGGACATTAGTGAACCAGATGGGTTTTTCCGACAATTGACAATGGTTTCATGTGATCAGTAGATTCTTAATTCCAGATATTTTTTTATTGAATTCAATTTCTACCATCTGCTGTGGCGGGATTCGAACCCGGGTCCCCAGAACATTCGCTGAGTTTCTGGATTAATAGTCTAGTGATAATACCACTTGGCCATCACCTGCCCATTAACAATTGATCTAACATTATCTGCCACTGGTGGCAGAGAGTTCCAAACTCCTCCCAACCTTTGTATCTGGGGGTGTTTCCCAATATGACATTAGAGATCCACTGATGTTCACTCTACAAGTGGTTATGATTCTGCTCCACATACTTCACCCTCAGTGATTCTGGCGCAGGGCTTCAATCCTCAGTGAGATTGCGGGCGATACATACCCACAGAACTAACATGTGTCCCTGGCACAGAAAGCTCTTTGTCGGAAGTGCTAGAGATGGAGGTTGAAGGTGAAGGGGGGAGATGAAGGGGGACTTGGTGACGTAGTGCTGATGTTGCTTCGTAATCCAGAGGCTTTCCCGCTAATGCTCTGGCAACTCTGGTTCAAATTCCACCACGGTAGCTGGCAGAAATTAAATTAAATTAATAACTGCTAGTCTTAGTAATGGTGACCACGGAACTTTCATCGATTATTGTAAAAGCCCGCCTGGTTCACTAATGCTCTTTAGGGATCTGCCACCCTTACCTGGTCTGGCCTACATGTGACTCCATACCCACAGAAATGAGTTTGACTCTTAACATAGAAACTAAAAGCAGGAGTAGGCCATTCGGCCCTTTGAGCCTGCTCCATCATTCATCTTGATCATCGAATTCAATATCCTGATCCCCCCTTCCCCCCATATCCCTTGATCCCTTTAGCCCCAAGAGCTATGTCCAATTTCTTCTTGAAATCAGACGTTTCGGCCTCAACTACATTCTGTGGTAGTGAATTTCACACATTCACCACCCTTTGGGTGAAGAAATTTCTCCTCACCTCAGTCCTAAAAGGTTTACCCCTTATCTCCAAACTATGACCCCTAGTTCTGGACTCCCCCGCCATCGGGAACATTCTTTCTGAATCTACCCTGTCTAACCCTGGTAGAATTTTTTAAGTTTCTATGAGATCCCCTCTTACTATTCAGAACTCCAGTGAATATAATCCTAATTGGTTTAGTCTCTTCTCATAGGACAGACCTGTCATTCTAGGAATCAGCCTGGTAAACCTTCACTGTACTCCCTCTACAGCAAGGATACCCTTCCTCAGATAAGGACACCAAAGCTGCACACAATACTCCAGGTGTGGCCTCACCAACGCCCTATATAATTGCAGTAAAACATCCCTATCCATGCCCTCCCGAAATGGCCAAGGACAATTAGGGATGGACAACAAATGCTGGCCTTGACAGTAGTGCCCACATCCCAAGAAAAAAAGAAATTTAAATATTTGCCTTCCCCAATGTCCTTTGTCAGAAGCTCTGTGACTCGGCCTATTTGCATAAATGCCACGGCCCAATGTTCACACTTTTCTTCTACAAAATCATTTCTAAATCCGTTACAATGGAGTAATGTTGAGATTGAACCTATTGCTGGTTGGAGTAGGGTTACTGCTCCAACTTTGAATGGAGTTTGAATAAGAAAAGGGGAGAAGATTCATCAATGTTTGAGATTACAATTTAGTTTTGTTGCTGCTGTTTGGAATTTATTGAAAAGCTTTAGCTTTTTTGATTGCTCTGCACCTCATCCCCATTTCCCGAACAGAGTGGCTCCTCTTATGGTTCACAGTTAGAATCATAGAATCCCTACAGTGCAGGAGGAGGCCATTCAACCCATTGAGCCCGACAACAATCCCACCCAGGCCCTATCCCTATAACCCTATGCATTTACCCTAGCTAGTCCCCCTGACACTAAAGGGCAATTTAGCATGGCCAATCCACTTAACCTGCACATCATTGGACTTTGTAGTGGAGGTCACTCCCTGTCATTAGGCCTAAGCGGTCAGTGTCATGTGAACCTGAATGTCCAGTGCGTCAAACTGATGGGGCATCAAACTAAATCTGCCACCGTTCCCCTCTCAGTATTCACATATACACATCCTTCCAACACAGCTCAGTGAGGGGAATCATCACAATGAAGGAAGAGGAAAGAGGCCATTTGGCCCTTTGGGCGTGTTCTGTCATTCATTTAGATCCGGGTTAATCTACATGTTAACTCCGTTTGGGCCTCTCACCTTTAATAACCTTTGACCCCCCCCACGCCCCCCCCCCCAAACCCCCCTGGCCCCTGCAATCTTTTTGGGGGAAAGAGCTCCAGATTCCCTTTGATTTTTTGATTTGATTTGATTTGATTTATTATTGTCACATGTATTAACATACAGTGAAAAGTATTGTTTCTTGTGCACTATACAGACAAAGCATACCGTTCATAGAGAAGGGAAGGAGAGAGTGCAGAATGTAGTGTTACAGTCTGTAACTAGGGTGTAGAGAAAGATCAACTTAATGCAAGGTAAATCCATTCAAAAGCCTGACAGCAGCAGGGAAGAAGCTATTCTTGAGTCGGTTGGTGCGTGACCTCAGACTTTTATATCTTTTTCCCGAAGGAAGAACATAGAACATAGAACATTACAGCGCAGTACAGGCCCTTCGGCCCTCGATGTTGCGCCGACCAGTGGTACCAATCTAAAGCCCCTCTAATCTACACTATTCCAATATCATCCATATGTTTATCCAATAACCACTTGAACGCTCTCAACGTTGATGAGTCCACCACAGCTGCAGGCAGGGCATTCCACGCCCTTACTACTCTCTGAGTAAAGAACCTACCTCTAACATCTGTCCTATATCTCTCACCCCTCAATTTAAAGCTATGTCCCCTCGTGCTCGCCAACACCATCCGAGGAAAAAGGCTCTCACTGTCCACCCTATCTAATCCTCTGATCATCCTCAGAACGTGGAAGAGAGAATGTTCGTGGTGCATGGGGGGTCATTATTTATGCTGGCTGCTTTTCCGAGGCAGCGGGAAGTGTAGACAGAGTCAATGGATGGGAAGCTGGTTTCTTCCCTTTCTGTGAAAAAATACTTCCTGTCGCTCCTGAATGGCTGAGCTCTCATTTTAAAGTTACATACTCTTGTCCTGCATTCTCCAACCAGAAGAAATGGTTTCTCTATACCTACCCTATCAGCTCCAGTTATCATCTTTAACACTTCACCTCTTACACTCCAGAGAATACTGTTTTAGTTCATGCAACCTGCCCTCTTTTATTTAACCTTGGTAGCATTCTGATGAATTCGTGCTGCACTGTATCCAAGAAAAATTTAACTTGCTGAAGATAAACTTGTTGAAGTTGTACAAGACATTGGTAAGGCCACACTTGGAATACTATGTACAGTTCTGCTCATCCCGTTATAGAAAAGATATTATTAAACTAGAAAAAGTGCAGAAGAGATTTACTAGGATGCTACTGGGACTTGATGGTTTGAGTTATAAGGAGAGGTTGGATAGACTGGGAGTGTAAAAGGCTTAGGGGTGATCTTATAGAAATCTATAAAATAATGAGGGGCACAGATCAGCTAGATAGTCAACATATTTTCCCAAAGGTAGGGGAGTCTAAAACTAGACGGCATAGGTTTAAGGTGAGAGGGGAGAGATACAAAAGGGTCCACAGGGGCAATTTTTTCACACAGAGGGTGGTGAGTCTCTGGAACAAGCTGCCAGAGGTAGTAGTAGAGGCGGGTACAATTTTGTGTTTTAAAAAGCATTTAGACAGCAAAACGGGTAAGATGGGTATAGAGGGATATGGGCCAACCGTGGGCAATTGGGATTAGCTCAGTGGTAAAAACTGGGCGGCATGGAGAATAGCACTAAGTCACAATGTCCATTTGGAGCGACGGTGCAGAGATAATGGGCCAAATGGCCTCCTCTGCGCTGTAAGAAGCCTGTGATTCTGCCATTGTTGTGGACCTCAGGGACCAGTAGCACAAACCTCAATAGTTTTACACCTCCCTGACCCAAGGAATTGACATAGTGTCAATAATCAGTATTGTGTGAACCTGGATGACCAGTTAGTCAAACTGGTGTGGCTTCAAACCGAATCTGATACTGTTCCTCTCTCAGTGCTCTCACATACACTCAGACACCTCCGATAAGGCTCAGTGGTCGGAATCATTGCAACAATTGTTCCAAGGCCAGTATATCCTTGTAGAGATACATTGTTCAGAACTGAATGAAGTACTTCAGATTGGATCTAGCCTGATATAACAATAACATAACTTCCACGGAATATCAGTTCATTTATAACATTGCTGTTTGTGGGAACCTGGAGTGTCCCTGGGAGTATCCTGGTTCATATCTGTTGACGTGACACAAGGTATGGATTAAGCCTGTGGGACCTTCAATTTGCCAGTAGCAAGTTAACACAGATAGCAATGGGATAACTGAATAGTTATTTGGCTTCAATAAGATTGGATAAGGGATAGGATTTTGTTAGAACACCAGAAGCCAGGAGCATAGTAAAGGACATGCCCCTGTCTACATCAATGGAGGTGAAGTGGAAATGGTTGAGAGCTTCAAGTTTTTAGATGTCCAGATCACCAACAATCTGTCCTGGTCCCCCCATGCCGACACTATAGTTAAGAAAGCCCACCAACACCTCTACTTTCTCAGGAGGCTAAGAACATTTGGTATGTCCGCTACGACTCTCACCAACCTTTACAGATGCACCATAGAAAACATTCTTTCTGGTTGATTCACAGCTTGGTATGGCTCCTGTTCTGCCCAAGACCGCAAGGAACCACAAAGGGTTGCGAACATAGCTCAATCCATCACGCAAACCAGCCTCCCATCCATTGATTCTGTCTACACTTCCCGCTGCCTCGGCAAAGCAGCCAGCATAATCAAGGATCCCACGCATCCTAGATATACCCCTTTCCATCTTTTTCCATCGGGAAAAAGATACAAAAGTCTGAGGACATGTACCAACCGACTCAAGAACAGCTTCTTCCCTACTGCCATCAGACTTTTGAATGGACCTATCTTATATTAAGTTAATCTTTCTCTACACCCTGGCTATGACTGTAACACTGCATTCTCCTACTCTCTCCTTTCCTTCTCTATGAACGGTATGCTTTGTCTGTATAGCGCGCAGGAAACAATAATTTTCACAGTATGCTAATACATGTGACAATAATAAATCAAATCATAGGATAACGATCTTCTTATCTGAAAAGTGGCATGGGATCTTCTCTGCTAGAGAGGGCAGGCAGGGCCTTTGTTTAACACCTTGTCTGACTGTGCAGCACAGTGGGAGCCTAGAATTAGCGCTTAAATCTCTGTAGACAAACCCACAATCTTCTAATTTAGAGATGGAAGTTCTACCCACTGAGCCACAGCCTGAAACTCATTAACCAGTCAAGCTCACAACTCACAGTCATTGGGTGGAATTATCTGACCGTTTAACAACAGAGGAATTCTCTGATCCCTCTGCAGTGAATGGAGATTTGTCTGAGCACCAAATTCTCCGTCCTCGCTTGTAGCGGCAGCGGGGCTTGAACGGCCGGCCGGAAAATCCCAGTCATTGTATTCCCATGATATGGAGATGCCGGTGTTGGACTGGGGTGGGCACAGTAAGAAATCTCACAACACCAGGTTAAAGTCCAACATGTTTATTTGGGATCACGAGTGGCGCTCCGAAAGCTCATGATGCCAAATAAACCTGTTGAACTTTAACCTGGTGTTGTGAGACTTCTTATTGTATTCCCACGTTTACCTTGAAATTCTCCCATCCCGTCCAGATTTCAGACCATTCTGATTATTTTTTTGTTGTTGGGAGAATGGAAGGTCCCATATTGGAAAGGCAGATCCCAATGTCCATCTCTCTTTCCAGCCGTCAAAACTGGCTTACTTGCTCCACGGAGCAATAGTGAGAAAAACGGGAAGAAAGCTGTGACTTGGGGGATGAATCGGGGGCTGGGTGTGGGAAGTCTCTCATCATCATAGAGTCACAGAGGTTTACAGCATGGAAACAGGCCTTATGGCCCAACCTGTCCATGCAGCCCAGTTTTTACTATTAAGCTAGTCCCAATTGTCCGCATTTGACCCTATCCCTCTATTTGATTTGATTTATTATTGTCACATGTGTGTGTGTGTGTGTGTGTGTGTATACCTATATATATATTTTTTTGATTTGATTTATTATCATCACCCGTATTAGTATATAGTGAAAAGTATTGTTTCTTGCGCGCTATACAGACAAAGCATACCATTCATAGAGAGGGAAAAGAGAGAGTGCAGAATGTAGTGTTGCAGTCATAGCTAGGGTGTAGAGAAAGATCAACTTCATGTGAGGTAGGTCCATTCAAAAGTCTGAAGGCAGTAGGCAAGAAGTTATTCTTGAGTCAGTTGGTACCACTCTATACCAATCTTACCCATGTAACTGTCCAATGCTTTCTAAAAGAAAAAATTGTAACTGCATCTCCTACTGCCTCTGGCCACTTGTACCAGACACTCACCACCCTCATGAGTAAAGAAATTGCCCCTCTGGACCCTTTTGTATCTCTCGCCTCTCACCTTGAACCTATGCCCTCATCTTTTACCTTTGCCTTGGTTCTGAAGAGGAACTTTTTAAAGAAAAAGCGTTAGTTTTTCACAAAAGGAGCTGTGCATGTGCTGACATGTATGGAAGCCAGTGTAAAGTCGCCGGTATGACTTTATCAGCACCTACCCACCAGATTTCTCCAAGCACTTGATGATTTTGGCAGCAACTGGAAACCAAACCGTCAGATATTGTTGATCCAGCTGCCATTCTCCACTATAAACAGAGCATTAGTTGCCATCACAGCCATTAGTAATATTGACCACCCCAACATCAGATGTTAAATTTAGGCCCTGCAGGGAGTTCAAAAATAATTCCCATTGAACTTTAACCTTTTGGTACAGAACAAGAGTGTCGGAATACTCATTGCCGTTCCAGCTCTCTTGTGGGGGCTAGAGAGGGGAAGGGGTTTTTCAACTGCTGGTGGATTATGGTGGGTTTTTTGGTTAGTTTACCAATCGCGCTGACAAGCATGTAGCCCTTTTAATCATTAGACCTCATTAACATGGCTGCCATTTCTACTTCAGTAATGGCTGTTCCAGCTAAAACACCAGGCAACGCTTGAATTAGAGGGGATGTGAGGAAAAACATTTTCACCCAGAGGGTGGCGGGGGTCTGGAACCCACTGCCTGAAAGGATGATGGAGGCAGAGACCCTCGTAACAATGAAGAAATATTTAGATGTGCTCTTGCGGTGCCAAGGCTTACACAGCTATGTTCCAAGTGTTGGAAAATGGGATTAGAACATTTGGGTGGCTTGTCTTTGCCCAGCGTAGACGCAATGGGCCGAAGGGCCTTTCACTGTGCTGTATAACTCCATGACCTGGCTGCCCATGAGAACTTGGCAAAATGGAGGAAAGGGTGCTTTGGTGACAAAGGGTAGGTGGGTAGGGTTTTTGTTTTCACCACTAAGCTAGTCCCAATTGCCCGCATTTGGCCCAAATCCCTCTAAACCCATTTTACCCATGGAACTATCTAAATGCTTTTTAAAAGACAAAATTGTACCCACCTCCGTTACTGCCTCTGGCAGCTCATTTCAGACACTCACCACCCTCTGTGTGGAAAAATTTGTCCCTCTGGACCCTTTTGTATCTCACCCCTCTCACCTTTAACCTATGCCCTCTTTTACCTGTACCTTGGTTCTGAAGGGGAACTTTTTAAAGAAAAACATTAGTTTTTCACAGAAGGATGGATGGGTACGGTTTTTGCACAAGGGTAGAGTGACCCAGAAAGTCAGGGAGGCTGAACTGCCCCTTGTTGGGCCTGGTAACTGGGCTGGATTTAATGCTCCTCAGCAGGCTGTGGGAGGTGGAACAGAAACTGAGGGATTTCCTTGCACTCGCGTCTGGAGAGTATGGTGCTTAGAACCTGGATATTTCCAAGAAGTTATATTGGGATCGTCGGGGAAAGGGTTGGACAATCCAACTACGGTGCTATTTCCCTCTTGTGGTGTCATTTTGTCATTGCAACACTGAACAGTCTGAACATCAGACTGGTTATAAATATTACGGCCAGATTAAGTTGACTGATGCTTTGCCAGTCAGGTGCTGGACGAGGGAGACATTATATTGATTAACAGTTTATATGGCCAATTATAGCCATATTTTCTGTTTCCTATTTTTAACGCTAAGACTCATTGTTCCTTTCTTAAAATCTATCATATTTGCCTTGCATTGTTTAATTTTAATGTGGTACAAAACAGCTGTAAAGTATTTTGTAACAGCAATGAGCTTGCTCATGAGGTCGGACAGTGTTTCGACGCTATATAATTCTAATTGCACAGTGGAGGCTCCCTCCTCTTGGAGGTGAAAGTTTTTTAGGTTGGGGAATAATTGTAAAAATGTGGATGCAAATTATAATAGAAACATACAGCACAGAAGGAGGCCATTCGCCCCACTGTGTCCATGCCAGCTCTTTGAACATGTGATCCAAATTAGTCCCACTGGCATTCCCCACAGCCCTACAACATTTTCCTGCAAATACAAGCAAGTGATTTAATACGTCTCACGGATAAAAATTAAGTTTTAAAAAAATTTCTTTACGGGACCAGGCCAGCATTTATTGCCCATCTCTAATTGCCCCTGAGAAGGTGGTGGTGAGCTGCTTTCTTGAACCCGCTGCAGTCCGCGTAATGTAGGTACACCCACAGTGCTGTTTTTTTTATTCGTTCATGAGATGTGGGCATCACTGGCTGGGCCAGCACTTATCACCCATCCCCAAAAGCAGTTGAGAGTCAACCACATTGCTGTGACTCTGGAGTCACATGTAGTAAGAAGTCTAACAACACCAGGTTAAAGTCTAACAGGTCTATTTGGTAGCAAACGCCACTCGCTTTCGGAGCGTGCTGCTCCTTCGTCAGGTGGAGTGGGAGATCTGCTCACAAACAGGGCACAGAGACACAAACTCAATTTACAGAATAATGATTGGAATGCGAGTCTTTACAGCTAATCAAGTCTTAAAGGTACAGACAATGTCATTATTCTGTAAATTGAGTTTGTGTCTCTGTGTGCCCTGTTTGTGAGCAGATCTCTCACTCCACCTGACGAAGGAGCAGCACGCTCCGAAAGCGAGTGGCGTTTGCTACCAAATAAACCTGTTGGACTTCAACCTGGTGTTGTTAGACTCCTTACTGTGTTTACCCCAGTCCAACGCCGGCATCTCCACATCGTCACATGTAGGCCAGGGTAAGGTAAAGATGGCAGATTTCCTTCCCTAAAGGACATTAGTGAACCAGATGGGTTTTTACAATAATTGATAATGGTTTTATGGTCATCATTAAGACTTTCGATTCGAGATTTTTATGGAATTCAAATTTCGCCATCTGCCGTGGTGGGATTTGAACCTGGGTCCCCCAGAGGATTACCTTGGGCGTATGGATTACTAGTCCAGTGACAATACCACTACGCCACCGCCTCCCCATTACGGAGGGAGTTCCAGGATATTGACCCAGCAACACTGAAGGAACAAATGGCAAAACTCCTGCAATTTGTTATCCGTGATTGTTAACTGACCAGATTGTATTGATGAACTTTTTTTTAACGTAAATGTGAGACATGGGTGTCGCTGGCTGGCCAGCATTTATTACCCATCCCTAGTTGCCCCTGAGAAGGTGGCGGTGAGTTGCCTTCTTGAATCACTGCAGTCCACGTGTTGTGGGTTGACCCACAGTGCCATCAGGGAGGGAATTCCCGGATTTTGACCCAGCGACTATGAAGGAATGGCGATATATTTCTAAGTCAGGATGGTGAGTGGCTTGGAGGGAATGTCCAGATGGTGGAAGCATGCACACAGACTGACGGTACACACACACTGGAAACCTCTCATTGCTGTTTGTGCATGTATCATTTGCACATTTTGGCATGTGGCACCAACCTCCCCGCTATTCTCAATGAAACCCATTGGCCATAAAGCCTATGAAATTTTGTCTTTCTCTGAACATTTGATAACCTTCGTTTGATGCCCTATTAATCCAGAAACTCAGCTCATGTTCTGGGGACCCTGGGTTCGAATCCTGCCCATGGCAGATGGTGGAATTTAAATTCAATAAATAAAAAATCTGGAATTATGAATCTACTGATGACCATGAAACCATTGTCAATTGTTGTTAAAAACCCATCTCGTTCACTAATGTCCTTAGGGAAGGGTATCTGCCGTACTTACCCGGTCTGGCCCACATGTGGCTCCAGAGCCACAGCAATGTGGTTGACTCCCAACTGCCCTCGGGCAACTAGGGATGGGCAATAAATGCTGGCCCAGCCAGCGACACCCCTGTCCCACAAATTAATTTTTAAAAATCTCTCTCATTTTACAACAGCACCATACTTCAGTAAAGTTTATTTATTAGTTACAAGTAGGCTTACATTAACTCTGCAATGAAGTTGCTGTGAAAATCCCCTAGTCACCACACTCCAGCACGAGTTCGGGTACACTGAGGGAGAATTTGGTATGTCCAATGTACCTAACCAGCACGTCTTTCGGACCATGGGAGGAAACCAGAGCACCCAAAGGAAACTCACACAGACACGGGGAGAATGTGCAAACTCCACACAGACAGTGACCCAAGCCAGGAATTGAACCCGGGTCCCTGTTACTGTGAGGCAGCAGTGCTAACCACTGTGCCACCGTGCTGGCCCCAACCATTGGTTGCAAAGTGCTTTGGGCTGTTCTGAAGTCGGGAAAGGCACAACAGAAATGCAAGTTCTCTCTTTTCTCAATAATGTTCATTTCAAACCTCTGTGAATCTCTGATTAAAATTCAAGCCAACTGCAGCACAGTACGTTACATTGCAGTGAGTTGGGGAGCAGGCTGAAGGGAATGTTAGGGTCTGCTACTGCCCCTGTCCATTATGTCTTGTTTTCAAGGAGAGTAGTCCCAGTTCAGTGAGCCATCTTCCTATGTTGTATTTGTTACTCTCAACCTAGCAGCTCAGCTCTGAACCTTTTCCTTCTCAGTTGTATCCTGCAGGCAGTTAGATTTTCAGAAATGTAAGCAGGGCGCCTGGGGGAGAACTTTGCAGTTCTATAACCAACGGTCTTGCAAGCGCTGGGGTGGGAGGGTCTCATGTAATTCACTGGTGGCTGTCCTGCCAACCTCCTGCTCCCCACCAGCGCCCCCTCCCCCACCCCCCCCCGCCCCGATCTGCCTACAATTTTATGGCAAGGGGCTTGTCCTTGCCCCAGTTGAGGTCCTAAAGGGGCCAATTGATCCTCACAGCCGCTCTGATTGGCCAGGATGTGGTTCCACGCTGACTCTTAGCAAGGTGGAGCGGAAAGCTCTGCCATCCAGAAGATCCTGCAGCTGGTATGCAGGGCTGCCAACTTTGATTTGACGTATGCCTGCAGGCATTATCACATGACCTCCTGCTTCCACTGCCCAATCCCCACAATCCTGCTATTGGCCACTTGACATGTCCAACATCACTGCACCTTCAGCGTCCCTCGACCAGTTAGAAAATGAGCAGAGCCTTCACTCCCCATTTGAATGATTTTTGACTGCCAGTCAAACATACTATTTACTAGTGTAACTCTTCCTTAAAACACTCCCCAGAGCCTACCTAACCTTTGGTCATTTAGCTTAATATCTCCTTTGTGGCTTGGTGCCAAATTTTGTCAGTTAAGCCCTCTTGGGATGTTTTGGTTTCCCAAATCCTGCCCACCATCCACAAGGCACAAGTCAGGAGTGTGATGGAATACTCTCCACTTGCCTGGATGGGTGCAGCTCCAACAACGTTCAAGAAGCTCGACACCATCCAGGACAAAGCAGCACCACAAGGACTGCAGTGATTCAAAAAGGCAGCTCACCACCACCTTCTCAAAGACAACTAGGGATGGACAATAAATGTTGACCTAGCCAGTGATGCCCGTGTCCTATGAAAGAATAAAAAGAAATATAAAGTGTTATTGTTGTCATTAATAAACAATTGTTCAAAGAATAAAACAAAACATGATATTTCTTAATCCAAAAGCAAAATATTGCAGATGCAGGAAATCTGAACTAAAAATAAAAATGCTGGAAATACTCAGCATCTGTGGCACCAAACCTTTCCTCAGATCAATATTTCTTAATCTGCCGGGATGACATTTTCCCAGTTCGGCTCATGTCAGTGCCCCTCAGTTAATCAGACTCATAGAATCCCTACAATGCAGAAGGAGGCCATTCAGCTCATCGAGTCTGCACTGACTGTCCGACGGAGCATCTTATCCAGACCCTCTTATCCAGACTCTATCCCTGTAACTCCATATATTTACCCCGCTAATTCCCCTAATCTACACATCTTGGGACACAAAGGGGCAATTTAGTATTGCCAATCCACCTAACCCGTACATCTTTGGACTGTGGGAGGAAACCGGAGCACCCGGAGGAAACCCACACAGACACGGGGAGAACGTGCAGACTCCACAAACAGACACCCAAGGCCGGAATTGAACCCGGGTCCCTGGCGCTATGAGGCAGCTGTGCTAACCACTGTGTCACCGTGACCCCCCTCAATACCTGGAGACTCCGGGGCTTTTTTTGTTTATTTATTCATGGGACATGGGTGTTGCTGGTTGATCAGCATTTATTGCCCATCCCTAGTTGCCCTAATTGGTGGTGAGCTGCCTTATTGAGCGATTGATACAACTGCATGGTTTCCTTGGCCATTTCAGAGGGCAGTTGAGAGTCAGCCACATTGCTGTGGCTCTGGAGACACATGTAGGCCAGACTGGGTAAGGACGGCAGATTTCCTTCCCTAAAGGGATATCATTGAACTTGATGGGTTTGTCCGACAACCGACAATGTTACTCCTGGAGTTTTGTTAACCCTACTGCCAATACCCATCCACTATTTTGATTTGATTTGATTTATTATTGTCACATGTGTTAACATACAGTGAGAAGTATTGTTCCTTGCGTGCTATACAAAGCATACCGTTCATAGAGAAGGAAACGAGAGAGTGCAGAATGTAGTGTTACAGTCATAGCTAGGGTATAAAGATCAACTTAATGCAAGGTAAGTCCATTCAAAAATCTGACAGCAGCAGGGAAGAAGCTGTTCTTGAGTTGGTTGGTACGCGACCTCAGACTTTTGTATCTTTTTCCCGACGGAAGAAGGTGGAAGAGAGAATGTCCGGGGTGCGTGGGGTCCTTAATTATGCTGGCTGCTTTTCCGAGACAGCGGGAAGTGTAGACAGAGTCAATGGATGGGAGGCTAGTTTGCGTGATGGATTGGGCTACATTCCCGACTTTCGTAGTTCCTTGCGGTCTTGGGCAGAGCAGGAGCCATACCAAACTGTGATACAACCAGAAAGAATGCTTTCTATGGTGCAGTGACCATGACACCACACAACCCTGTCACAGCAACCTCTGCAAGACATGTCAGATCATCAACACGGATGCCATCATCTCATGTGAGAACACCATCCACTAGGTACATGCTACATACTCTTGCAACTCGGCCAACGTTGTCTACCTGATACGCTGCAGGAAAGGATGTCGCGAGGCACGGTACATTGGGGAGACCATGCAGACGCTACGACAACGGATAAATGAACACCGCTCGACAATCACCAGGCAAGAGTGTTCTCTTCCTGTTGGGGAACACTTCAGCCGTCACGGGCATTCGGCCTCTGAGCTTCGGGTAAGCGTTCTCCAAGGCGGCCTTCACGACACACGACAGCGCAGAGTCACTGAGCAGAAACTGATAGCCAAGTTCGGCACACATGAAAATGGCCTCAAACGGGATCTTGGGTTCATGTCACACTATCTGTAACCCCCACGACTTGCCTGGGCTTGCAAAATCTCACTAACTGTCCTGTCTGGAGACAATACACATCTCTTTAACCTGTGCTTAACGCTCTCTCCACTCACATTGTCCGTACCTTTGAGACTTGATTACCTGTAAAGACTCGCATTCCAACCATTATTTTGTAAATTGAGTTTGTGACTTTATATGCCCTGTTTGTGAACTGAAATCCCACTCACCTGACGAAGGAGCAGCGAGCGCTCTGAAAGCTAGTGGCTTTTGCTACCAAATAAACCTGTGGGACTTTAACCTGGTGTTGTGAGACTTCTTACTGCATCTGTAAAAGTCAGTGAGAGTCGTAACTGACATGCCAAATTTCCTTAGTCTTCTGAGAAAGTAGAGGTGTTGGTGGGCTTTCTTAACTGTAGTGTCGACATGGGGAGACCAGAACAGGTTGTTGGTGATCTGGACACCGAAAAACTTGAATTACTCTGGATAACAGCAGAATGACTCCTTACACTGTGCATAATCTGTTGTTCCATTACCTGTTGGGCAGCTGTCAGACATTGGCTTGGTGTCTTGAGTGTAAAGATTGCTCAGTTTTTTAAAAATAAATCCAATTCCCCCAACCCTAGCTTGTTGTCTACTGACCTGTAAAGCTTCCTAAGTCATCTCTTTGTTTGCAACACACACCGTAGAGAGGTAAGTTGCTGCTGATGGTTTATAAAGATCCACTTACAACCTGTATAAGGATATTAGGCTACAATGTCTTGTTAAATGTGCTTCTAATCCCTGTTCTTTGTCTGTGGGTTTGGTAGAGCGAGGTAAAGAGTGCAGGGGGTGGTGGGGGGAGGAGGGGGAAGAGCTGCTCACCATCTCAAGGTACTAATCAAGGCTCCAGTTGTCACTCGAGACTCCAGCTGCCGGGTCATAGGGTAAAAGTCATCCCTTGGAGGAGACTTCAGAACAGAGTGTCATCTTACAAAAGCGCCAGATGATCTGTGTGTGAACACACGCGATATCATTGATGTCATTCCTGAATGCCCTGAAGGTTCGGAGTGAGGTCTGAAGGACTATTATTTTACCAAAAACACGATCGAGCCCCAAGATCTAAGAAGAATCAAAGCTTGTGTGTAATGCATAACATGCGTCACGCAAGCCCGTTCCTCACCTGGAGAAAAGCAACTCGTGCTACCCTCCCGTAGAATCACACGCTCAGACATAGACATCAAAAGGTGGCGATGATTTGCATCGCGCAGCATATGTTTTGATATTTTTCGGGGGTGATTAAATCAGGTTCTCACACGTGGAACTCGATATGAGAAATGTTCTGCACATGTGAGTACCGCAACTGCTCCCTCCACCCTCCATCTCCCTTCTAACCGCTGCTGCAGACCTGCCATAACTGAGGGGGCTTTGTATTTTGACTGTCGTACTATTTTTAGCCAAGCACGCAGAAGTACAACATTAAATTGGCTTTCTTTCCCTCACCCAGCCAGACAAGAAAATGCGACGAGTGGCGCAGTGAGTCTTTTTCACCATCGGTCACTCCGAACCACTAAACAAAGACAAACCTAATCCAATGAACATCAAATCTTAGTCGGTAGGGGATGAAAGCTTGAACATTAAATTGATTGTCATACTTGTAGGAATCCTCACCAAACCAGCTAAAGATAAAGTTGAAGTTTAATAAAGCTCACTTAAATTAAAACACTTCTCCCACAAGCGAGAACACATAATGGGGAATATTGTCATTCTGTCATTTGTGAAGAGAATTCATTCCCAATTTTCTTTGATCTTTACTCATGGGATAGGATACTTCTGGTGTTCCACAGTGTGTCTTTTTTAAAAAGCTCGGCCAGCATGAAGAAAGCATGTTATCAGCGACAGAATTTTCAAATGCATTATAAAATGTCGATGAGTGTGAACATTGGTGTGATGCTTCATTGAGTAGCACTAATTTTATTTGATTTTGATTTGGTTTATTATTGTCACATGTACAGTGAAAAGTATTATTTCTATACAGACAAAGCATACCATTCATAGAGAAGGAAAGGAGAGATTGCAGAGTGTAGTGTTACAGTCACAGCGAGAGTGTAGAGAAGGATCAGCTTAATGCGAGGTAGGTCCATTCAAAAGTCTGATGGCAGCAGGGAAGAAGCTGTTCTTGAGTCGGTTGGTACGTGTCCTCAAACTTTTGTATCCTTTCCCCAATGGAAGAAGGTGGAAGGGAGTATGTCTAGGGTGCATGGGGTCCTTGATTATGCTGGCTGCTTTTCCCGAGGCAGCGGGAAGTGTAGACAGAGTCAATGGATGGGAGGCTGGTTTGCGTGATGGACTGGGCTTCGTTCACGACCCTTTGTAGTTTCTTGCGGTCTTGGTCAGAGCAGGAGCCCATACCAAGCTGTGATACAACCAGAAAGAATGCTTTGTATGGTGCATCTGTAGAAGTTGGTGAGAGTTGTAGCTGACATGCCAAATTTCCTTAGTCTCCTGAGAAAGTAGAGGCGTTGGTGGTCTTTCTTAACTATAGTGTCGGCATGGGGGGACCAGGACAGGTTTGGAGCTCTGTTCTCAGTCATGTTATTTCTGGTAATGTGGATGTTCTGGATTTACCCTTTCTCCCTGCCATTTCCGATCCCTTTATTGACCAGAAGTGAATAAGTTGGATAAACTCGGATTTCACTGGAAAGACGGGGGCTGAGAGGCGACCTGATCGATGTCAGCAAAATTATGAGAGGCATTGACAGGGTGGATAATCAGAGGCTTTTTCCCGAGGGTGGAAGTGTCAATTGTAAGAGGGCACAGGTTTAAATGAGAGGTGGTAAGTTTAAGGGAGATGTGCGGGGAACGTTTTTCACACAGAGGGCAGTGGGTGCCTGGAACGCGCTGCCAGTGGAGGTCGTGGAAACAGGTACGTTAGCAACGTTCAAGGCACATCTCGATAGACACACGAACGGAAGGTAAAAAGAGGGATAGAAACCACATATTGGCGCAGGCTTGGTGGGCGAAGGGCCTGTGCCTGTTCTTTGTATTCTGGAAATCTGAACTTTAAGACACAAAATGCTGGAACTCTTTGGTTAGGTTAGGCATTTGAGAAGCGGGAGATGGAGTTAATGGGCGCGAACTTACCGGCTGTTCACGCCCTGCTGCCACTGCAAGTGAGGATGGAGAATTTGGCACTCAGCCAAATCTCCGTTCACTGCAGAGGGACTGGAAAATCCCACTGAGGTGAACGGGCAGAATTTTGGATCAATAAGCTTCGTAGCCTTTGAATCGGAAGTTTGTGACTCCAGAGATGTGGACTCCAGAGATGTGAGCACAAAGCCAAGCTGACACTCCACCGCAGTACTCGGGGAATGCTGCACTGTTGTGAGTGCCGTCTTTTGGGTAAAAAGTTAGACTGAGGGTCCATCTACCTTTCAGGTGCACTTAAAAGATTCCATAACGCTGTACCAAGGAAGGGCAGTGTCCTAGTCAATATTTATCCTTCAATACGCATCACTATCTGATCATCATCACATTGAGTCCTATGGGAGGTTTTGTGTGCAAATTAGCTGCCATGTTTCAGAAGTACTTACTTGGTTGTAAAGTGCTTTGTGATGTCTTGTGGTCGTGAAATGTGCTATGGAAATGAAAGCCTTTCTTTCATCAGAACTAGAAGATGTTATTAGAAAGGCAGCTGTTGAACAATGTTGGGACTGATTCGTAGAATCCCTGCAGTGCAGAAGGAGGCCATTTGGCCCATCGGGTCTGCATTAACCACAATCCCACCCAGGCCCCACTCTCGCAACCCCACAAATTTACCCCGTTAGTCCCCCTGGCACTAGGGTCAATTTACCATGACCAATCAACCTAACCCACACATCTTTGGACTGTGGGAGGAAACCGGAGCACCCGGAGGAAACCCACGCAGACATGGGGAGAATGTGCAAACTCCACACAGTGACCTGAGGCTGGAACTGAACCTGGATCCCTGGTGCTGTGAGGTAGCAGTGCCAACCATTGTGCCACTGTGCTCAGAGTTTCCTGATACCAGTATCCAGAAGGCTAACAGGAGAGTTTACTTATTTTATTTTACTTTTTATTGTACCTTCTACCATGGGATCCCACTTAATTTGCCATACCGGCGGGGACTGGAGACAGTGAGTAGCCAAACTGTACACAAACCTCAGCAAGTGTTGCTCACGGTGGCACAGTGGTTAGCACTGCTGCTTCACAGCACCAGGGACCCGGGTTCGATTCCGGCGTCGGGTGATTGTGTGGAGTTTGCACATTCTCCCAGTGTCCGCGTGACTTTCTTCCGGGTGCTCCGGTTTCTTCCCACACTCCAAAGATGTGCAGATTAGGTGGATTGGCCATGCTAAATTGCCCCTTAGTGGCCCAAGATGTGTAGCTTAGGGGAATTAGCAGGGTAAATGTGTTACAGGGATACAGAGATGGGGCGGGGGATGGGCCTGGCTAAGATGCACTGTTGGAGAGTTGTTGCAGTCTCGATGGGCCAAACGGCCTCCTTTTGCACCGTAGGGATTCTATGATTCTGTGACCAAAAGAGAAAATGCTGGAAAATCTCAGCAGGTCTGGCAGCATCTGTAAGGAGAGAAAAGAGCTGACGTTTCGAGTCCCAATGACCGTTTGTCAAAGCTGATTCTATGATATGGGCTTGTCACAAGTTTCATCAAGCTAAATCTCTGAGTTCAGGGTGCACGTGGGTGATGAGGCATTTGCCTGACGGAAACAGCCCGACTGGCTTCCCCGGGGATCTGGTTAAGCCTCAATCCTTTTCAATCGCTATGTTAATAGTCAGCCCTCAACTCTGACTTGGAGGTTTATCTGTGCTGACAATATCAGCTGTGCCTCTCGGGCCCGGACATTTTCTAAACTAGAGACAACAGCAAACAACCATGTAAGACCTTCAGCCCAGCAGCAACCAAAAAGTCTCAAGTACATTCCATTTCCACAGTGCCAGCGCCAAGAGGCAACTCAATATTTCCTTGAATGGCAGAAGACTGAATCACGAGCAACATCCCGTTCATCTTGGTGTTACCCTCAACCAAACGCTGACATACAAAAAACATCTGAGCAATACAGCAGCAAAGTTCAAAATATGAAACAACCTCTTAAGCAAACTTGCTGCCTCTTCATGGAGGGCAGATGCTCAAACCTTAAGGACTTCACCTCTTGCCATCATCTACTCAACTGCAGATTATTGTGCACCAGCATGGCACAACTCATCCTACACCAGTCAACACAACAATGCGTATCATCTCAAGTACCCTCCGATCAACTTACCTCCCCTGACTCCCAGTCCTGAGCAACGTCCTGTCCTCACACAAAGAGGGAGATTGCAACAAGGAAGTTCCTGGAGAAGGTTTACATCAACCCAAGCCTGCCGCTACACAAGGACCTCACCAATCCATCTGCTGCTCCCTTCCCATCACGCCAGCCTGCATGGGTAAGATCACCATGCCAAGGAATAAACAGCAGAGACCTTGTGGCAGCAAAAATGGAACCAACACACCACCACTAAAAACCACCTGGCTTCAACCTGCCACACCAACAATCGTTTCAGCACTGGCCAAGGTCTTTGTCCAGCAAGTCGGCACAGGTGGCACCTTACCGGGAACCCAGACTGCTGCTGTAGTCACTCCAATCAATGACTCACATCATTGAAGACCGCCCTTTGACAACATTCAACAGAGAGCTCCTTTGAGCCACTGCGGAAGCTCTTGCCTGGCCTGGTGATTACTGTCCATGATACTCCTCATACACCTCTGACTGTGCGGCCAAATTCCACTCCACCTCAATTTTCAAGTTTGCTGATGACACCACTGTTGTGGGTCAGATCTCAAACAATGACAAGACAGAGTGCAGGAATGAGATAGAGGATCTGGTGAACTGGTGCGGCAACAATAATCTCTCCCTCAATGTCAACAAAACGAAGGAGATTGTCATCGACTTCAGGAAGCATAGTGGAGAACATGCTCCTGTCTACATCAATGGCACGAAGTAGAAAGGGTCGAGAGCTTCATGTTTTTAGATGTCCAGATCATCAACAAGCTTTCCTGGTCCCCCCATCCCACCAACGCCTCTACTTTCTCAGGAGACTAAGGAAATTTGGCATGTCCGCTGCAACTCCCACTAACTTCCACAGATGCACCATAGAAAATATCCTTTCCACTTTTTTCACAGCTTGGTATGGGCTCCTGCTCTGCCCAAGACCGCAAAAAACTATAAAAGGTTGTTAATGAAGCCCAATCCTTCACGCAAACCAGCCTCCCATCCATTGACTCTGTCTACACTTCCCGCTGCCTCGGCAAAGCAGCCAGCAAATTAAGGACCCCCACGCACCCCCGGACATTCTCTCTTCCACCTTCTTCCTTCAGGAAAAAGATACAAAAGTCTGAGGTCACGTACCAACCAACTCAAGAACAGCTTCTTCCCTGCTGCTGCTGTCAGACTTTTGAATGGACCTACCTTACATTAAGTTGATCTTTCTCTACGCCCTAGCTATGACTGTAACACTACATTCTGCACTCTTTCGTCTCCTTCTCTATGAACAGTATGCTTTGTCTGTATAGCATGCAAGAAACAATACTTTTCACTGTATGTTAATACATGTGACAATAATAAATCAAATCGAATCATAAAAACTGTTTTCCCTCGATTTGCCCTCTTATTTTGTTTCCAGGAGTCTTTGCTGAGTATCGCCATCTAATGGTAAGGCTGAGATCAAGCAATTTCACTTGGAGAACTGCAGCTGTGCGTCCAATTGTAACTTTGTGTACATGGCCGAGTTTTGTCTGTGTTAAAATTCCGCTATATGAATTGTTGCATCGTGCAATTTATAGGGCCCCTAAATATAAGATAGTCCTGAATGAACCCAATGAGGAATTGAGGAGAATTTTTGTTAACCTAATGGAGGAGATTATGGAACTCAGTGCCACAGGGAGCGGTTGAGTGAGTTAAGTACCATCGGTGCATTGAAGGGGAAACTGGATAAACATCTTGGAGAAAGGGTTAGAAGCACAGGGCCAGATGGAGGTGGAGCAGAGATGTGTTGTTGCAATTACATAGGGCCCTGGTGAGGCCACACCTAGAGTATTGTGTGCAGTTTTGGTCTCCTTTTCAGAGAGAGGATGTTCTTGCTCTCGAGGGAGTGCAGCGAAGGTTTACCAGGTTGATTCCGGGGATGGCGGGACTGATGTATGAGGAGAGATTGACTAGGTTAGGATTGTTTTCGCTGGAGTTCAGATGAATGAAGGGGGATCTTATAAAATTCTAACAGGACGAGACAGGGTAGATGCAGGGAGGATGTTCCTGATGGTAGCAGAGTCCAGAACCAAGGGTAACAGTCTGAGGATTCAGAGTAGACCATTTAGGATGGAGATGAGGAGACATTTTTTCACCCAAAGGGTTGGGAGCCTGAGGAATTCATTACCACAGGAAGTAGTTGATGCCAAAACATTGAACGTATTCAAGAGGCGGCTAGATTTGATTTGATTTGATTTATTATTGTCATATGTATTAACACACAGTGAAAAGTATTGTTTCTTGCGCTATACAGACAAAGCATACCATTCATAGAGAAGGAAATGAGAGAGTGCAGAATATAGTGTTACGGTCATAGCTAGGATGTAGAGAAAGATCAACTTAATGCAAGGTAGGTCCATTCAAAAGTCTGATGGTCGCAGGGAAGAAGCTGTTCTTGAGTCGGTTGGTACATGACCTTAGACTTTTGTATCTTTTTCCCAACAGAAGAAGGTGGAAGAGAGAATGTCCGGGGTGTGTGGGGTCCTTAATTATGCTGGCTGCTTTGCCGAGGCAGCAGGAAGTGTAGACAGAGTCAATGGATGAGAGGCTGGTTTGCGTGGTGGATTGGGCTACATTCATGACTTTTTCTAGTTTCTTGTAATCTTGGGCAGTGCAGGAACCATACCAAGCTTTGATACAACCAGAAAGAATGCTTTCTATAGCACTTGGGGCGAATGGGATCAAAGTTATGGGGAGAAAGTAGAATTAGGCTATTGAGTTGGACGAGCAGCCATGATCGTGATGAATGGCGGAGCAGGCTCAAAGGGCCAAATGGCCTCTTCCTACTCCTATTTTCTCTGTTTCTATGAAGGAAGTTCCTGGGGAGCATCAACACCAGCATTGACCGATGGGGCTGAGTGGCCTGTTTCTCTGCTGTAAATTCTGCGCAGGAGACGTTCCTGAAAAGTTGTGCTAATGGCTAATTCAACAGAAACTAATGTTGGAAGCAACTGTGACATTAATAAGTGATGTTTATCCATCATGCGATGAACCGCATTCATTATCATTCGGAGGTGTTCGCCAATTGAGGGGGTGAGGACACAATTTGCAGTGAGTCATCAGGTCTGTATTATTGTGCTGACATAGAATCATAGAAACCCTACAGTACAGAAAGAGACCATTCGGCCCATCAAGTCTGCACCAACGACAATCCCACCCAGGCCCTACCCCCATATCCCTACATATTTTACCCACTAATCCCTCTAACCTACGCATCTCAGGGCACTAAGGGGCAAATTTAGCATGGCCAATCAACCTAACCCGCACATCTTTGGACTGTGGGAGGAAACTGGAGCACCCTGAGGAAACCCACGCAGACATGAGGAGAATGTGCAAACTCCACACAGACAGTGACCCAAGTCGGGAATCGAACCTAGGTCCCTGGAGCTGTGAAGCAGCAGTGCTAACCACTGTGCTACCGTGCCGCCCAAATTAAGTGCAGGCTGTGCTCAGGATATTGCCGAGAATTAACCATGCGGATACTTCCCTAAATACTATTCTATCTGCGTACGATCCAGCAATGTGAGAAATAAAATGCACACCCATACCGTAACCAGCACTGCGATCCTGTGTTATTCCTGATGCCTCAGAACCAGACAACAATAAAGCAGTTCAGTAAGTTGGCAGTGTTGCCTGTCGCAGAGGCCATGTGGTTTGTTGAACTAGTTGTCTTTACAATAAAGCTAGCATGGAAAAATTACCTGCCGCGATCTGAGCTCAACCTGGAGAGACAACCTGCCCCTACTTTCATGTGGTGATGAGATAGGGAGGAAATACTCTTTATGCCTTTAATTGGCCCCGACGTTTTTGTAAGCTCGGTCGCTGGTTTATTAAATGGGGGTAATCAACTTTTAATATGTCTCATTTTCTCCTTGAAAGCTCCTCTAATTCAACACAGCGGGTTGGATCACATGTTAAGTGTTAAAAACGCAACCCCCACCCTCTCACCCCACCCTGGTAGCTTGTGCTATTGCTCTCCCTCTCTCTCCCTCTTTCTCCCTCTCTCTCTCTCTCTCTCTGTGAGATGATGGTGGGCCGGATTTTGGAATTCAGCAAACTGGCAGCTGCAAAAAATCCGCACTTTCTTTGCTGATGAGGAACATGTGGAACTGGGGCTGGCTGCTGCTGTGTTCCTGTCAGAGAACAGCATGGATTCGAGCCTCTTGTTCCTCGCTGGATGTCTGAGGAAACCCTAGAAGAAGCCAGTGCCTCTTTGAATTACTGTGACGAACAGATGGTTACTGTTTGAAATGCTGTGTTAAATTCCACACACACCAACCCCCACCCCCCCCCCCCCAAACACACACACAACAATCTGTTTCTCCGTTATAGTTAATCGAGATTTCAAAATGTGCAAGTCTGTAGGAAGTCTTGTAAAGCGAATAAGAAAGCAACAAGAAGCACCTTGATCACAAGTATTTTGATTGCATCTCCTTCGGAGCGAAGTTGGATAGATGGTATGGCAGGGGAGGATGGACAGTGCCTTGAAATGTGTCTTAGCTAGCGTGCATTTTCGTTGGGCGTCTGTCTTTTCATCTTTAGATTTGATTTGATTTATTATTAACACACATGTATTGCGATACAATGAAAAGTATTGTTTCTCGCGCACAATACAAAGCATACCGTTCATAGAATACATAGGGGACAAGGAAAGGAGAGGGTGCAGAATGTAGCGTTACAGTCATAAATGTAGAGAAAGATCAGCTTAATATAAGGTAGGTCCATTCAAAAGTCTGATGGCAGCAGGGTAGAAGCTGTTCTTGAGTCAGTTGGTATGTGATCTCAGACTTTTATATCTTTTTCCCAACGGAAGAAGGTGGAAGAGAGAATGTCCGGGGTGCGTGGGGTCCTTGATTATGCTGGCTGCTTTGCCGAGGCAGCGGGAAGTGTAGACAGAGTCAATGGATGGGAGGCTGGTTTGCGTGATGGACTGGGCTACGTTTACTACTTTTTGTAGTTTTCTTACGGTCTTGGGCAGAGCAGGAGCCCATACCAAGCTGTGATACAACCAGAAAGAATGCTTTCTATGGAGCATCTGTAAAAGTTGGTGAGAGTCAGAGCGGACATGACAAATTTCCTTATTTGGCCCCTTTTGATGAAATGTGCTTTGTCTGGAATTGGTTCCCAAAGTGAATACATCGATCATTTCAAAACTTCCACAGTGGCTACATCTATTCCCCTATTGTCCACTTCTGGTTCCCCAGTCCCCTCATTTAATAAAAAGACCTGCTTCTATGGACCTCCCTTCACGACCCCAGTCAGTGCTTTACAGAAGTACTTTTGAAGTGCGATTGGTATTGCATTGTAGATTTGCAAGTTACCACAAACAGTAACGTATTAAAGGACAGTCTCCCCGGGATGTTAATTGAGGGATAAATATTGGCCGGGGGTACTGAAACTCTGTGGGATCTTTAGATGTGCCTGAGAGAGCCAATCAATTCATTCCACGTGATATGGACCCTGAAACAGCTGGAGATGGTTGGGCTTAGGACACTATGGGCCCCAGGCTATGGGCCCTGACAATATTCCGACAATAGTCCTGAAGGTGTGCTCCACAACTTGCCATGCCCCTAGCCAAGCTCTTCCAGTACAGTTACAACACTGGCAGCAATGTGGAAAATTGCCCAGGTATGTCCTGTACACAAGAAACAGGACAAATCCAATTCGGCCAGTTACTGCCCCAGCAGTCTACTCTCCATCATTAGCAAAGTGATGAAAGGGGTCATCAACAGTGCTATCGAGTGGCACCTACTCAGCAATAACCTGCTCACTGGCACTCAGTTTGGGTTCCGCCAGGGTCATCAGCTCCTAACCTCGTTATAGTTTTGGTTCAAACATGGACAAAGAACTGAACTCCAGAGGTGAGAGTGACAGCCCTTAACATCCAGGCAGCATTTGACCGAGTATGGCACCAGAGAGCCCTACCAAAACTGGAGTCAGTGGGAATCAGGGGAAAGCCCTCTGCTGGTTAGAATCATACTTGGCACAAATGAAGATGGTTGTGGTAGTTGGAGATCAGCATCTCAGCTCTTGGACATCACTGCAGGAGTTCCTCAGGGGAGTGTCCTAGGCCCAACCATCTTCAGCTGCTTCATCAATGACCTTCCTTCCATCATTATGTCAGAAGTGGGGATGTTGCTGATGACTGTACTATGTTCAGTATCATTTGTGACTCCTCAGATACTGAAGCAGTTCATGTCAAAATGCAGCAAGACCTGGGCAATAACCAGGCTTGGGTTGACAAGCGGCAAGTAACATTCAGACCACACAAGTGCCAGGCAATGACTATCTCCAACAAAAGAGGATCTAAACATCATCCCTTGACATTCAATGGCATTACCATCACTGAATCTCCCACTATCAACATCCTGAGGGTTACCATTGACCAGAAACTGAACTGGACTAGCCATATAAATACTGTGCCTACCAGAACAGGCCAAAGGCTAGGAATCCTGTGGCAAATAACTCACCTCCTGACCGCCCAAAGCCTGTCCACCATCTTCAAGGCACAAGTCAGGAATGTAATGGAATACTCTCCACTTGCCTGGATGAGTGAAGCTCCAACAACACTCGAGAAGCTCGACACTATCCAGGACAAAGCAGCCTCGCTTGATTGCTACCCATCCACAAAACATTCAATCCCTCCACCACCGATGCACAGTGGCAACTGTGTGCACCGTCTATAAGATACACTGCAGGAACTCACCAAGGTTCCTTAGGCAGCACCTTAGAATCCCATGATCACTACCATCTAGACGGACAAGGGCAGCAGTTACCTAGGAACACCACCACCTGCAGGTTCCCTTCCAATTCACTCACAATCCTGACTTGGAATTAAAACGCCGTTCCTTTACTGGTGCTGAGTAAAAATCCCATGTATTGTAGCTACATCCAAAGCACTGTGGATGTACCTACAGTGCATGGACTAGAGTGTCTCAAGAACGCAGCTCACCACCACCTTCTGAAGGGCAACTCGGGATGGGCTGGTCTAGCCGGCGACACCCTCAGGCCCTCTGTTTAAAGAGGAGGTCTCTCCATCAGTCTTTTCATCAGGGACCCTCTTTAATGAGCGGTATCTCTCTGTCAGGGATCCTGTTCAAAGAGGGAGTCTCTCCCTCAGGGACTCTGTTTGAAGAAGGTCTCTCCCTCGGGGACTCTGTTTGAAGAGGGTCTCTCCCTCAGGGACTCTGCTTGAAGAGGGGGTCTCTCCCTCAGGGACCCTGTTTAAAGAGGGTCTCTCCCTCAGGGACTCTGTTTAAAGAGGGTCTCTCCCTCAGGGACTCTGTTTAAAGAGGGTCTCTCCCTCGGGGATTCTGTTTGAAGAGGGAGTCTCATCCTCAGGGATTCTGTTTAAAGAGGGGGGGTCTCTCCCTCAGGGATCCTGTTTAAAGAGGGTCTCTCCCTCAGGGACCCTGTTTGCAGAGGGTCTCTCCCTCGGGGATTCTGTTTGAAGAGGGGGGTCTCTCCCTCAGGGATTCTGTTTAAAGAGGGAGTCTCTCCCTCAGGGACCCTGTTTAAAGAGGGAGTCTCTCCCTCAGGGATTCTGTTCAAAGAGGGTGTCTCCCTCAGGGACCCTGTTTAAAGAAGGGGTCTCTCCCTCGGGGATTCTGTTTGAAGAAGGTCTCTTTCCAATGGAAAGATATTTGCCTGGATATAAGTGGAAGGTTTGAACAATTTCCCATTCAGTTTAGGTTTCCAGCTGTTCCAGACAGCTTGATTATAAAGTGATAACTCAGTGTCCAACTTTACAATTTTCCTTCAATGGTAAAATGATCAGAAAATCATGAGTAAAAAAAACTGTTGTTTCATTTGAATGAGATGTTAGTCATATAGCTGTGGGGAAGGTTGGAGAAAAGAAAATTAATAATTATTCTACAATAAGCAAAATTTGAACCACATTTGCAAGTTGCTGTTGCCAATTCTGATTGGCTATGTTCCAGGAAGTCTCATCACATGACTTGCAACCGTCCCACCCCCTCCCCACTCTCCTTCCATTAGTCACTGCCTTCCCAAAGCCAATTGGAAATGGAATATGTCTTAATTACTCAATTGGATCATTCTTCAGGACTAAGCAGTCTTTTCTTCCCCTTGCTATCGCTATTATTTTCATAGTAAGAAGTCTCACAACACCAGGTTAAAGTCCAACAGGTTTATTTGGAATCTCGAGCTTTCGGAGCGCTGCTCCTTCATCAGGTGAATGGAGAGGTGGGTTTCACAAACATGGCATTATATTGACAAAGACACAATTGCAAGAGAATGGTTGGAATGCGAGTCTTTACAGGCAATCAATTTTTACAGGTACAGACAGTGTGAGTGGACAGAGGTTAAAGAGGTGTGAATTGTCTCAAACCAGGACAGTTCGTAGGATTTTGCAAGCTCAGGCCAAATGGTGGGGATTACATGTAGTGTGACATGAACCCAAGATCCCGGTTGGGGCCGTCCTCATGTGTGCGGAACTTGGCCATCAGCTTCTGCTCGGCGATTCTGCGTTGTCTTTACAATTCGCACCTTTTTAACCTGTGATTATCTCTCTCTCCACTTGCACTGTCTAACAACGCAGAATCGCCGAGCAGAAACTGATAGCCAAGTTCCGCACGCATGAGGACGGTCTCAACCGGGATCTTGGGTTCATGTCACACTACATGTAACCCCCACCATTTAGCCTGGGCTTGCAAAATCCTACTAACTCTCCTGGTTTGAGACAATTCACATCTCTTTAATCTTTGATTATCCTACTTTCCACTAGCATTGTCTTTACCTGTAAAGACTTGATTACCTGTAAAGACTCGCATTCCAACCATTATCTTGCAGTTGTGTCTTTGTCTATATATGCCATGTTTGTGAACCCACCTTTCCACTCACCTGATGAAGGAGCAGCGCTCCGAAAGCTCGAGATTCCAAATAAACCTGTTGGACTTTAACCTGGTGTTGTGAGACTTCTTATTGTGCCCACCCCAGTCCTACACCAGCATCTTCGCATCATATTATTTTCATATCTGAGAACCAAAAATGGTCAAAGAAAATTTTTTAAAAATGATTGTTTTTTTTCCCCACTTGGATCTTGCAGACCGCAATGTCCCAGGGGTTAACCTCAGGGACTCCAGGACAGTTCTGGAGGGTCAGCAACTCCACGGTGTGGTCTCAGAGTTTAGATTGCAGTGGTGTGGCAAGATAGGGTCGCACGGTGGCACAGTGATCAGCACTGCTACCTCACAGCACCAGGGACCCAGGTTCGATTCCTGGCTTGGGTCACTGTCTGTGTGGAGTCTGCATGTTCTCCCTGTGTCTGCATGGGTTTCGTCCAGGTGCTACGGTTTCCTCCCACAGTCTGAAAGACGTGCTGGTTAGGTGCATTGGCCATGCTGAATTCTCCCTCAGTGTACCTGAACAGGTGCCGGAGTGTGGTGACTAAGGGATTTTCACTGTAACTTCATTGCAGTGTTAATGTAAGCCTACTTTGCGTTTATTAACAGGGGGTTTGAGTTTAAGAGCCGTGGGGTTATGCTGCAACTGTACAGGACCTTGGTGAGACCACATTTGGTATATTGTGTGCAGTTCTGGTCACCTCACCATAAGAAGAACGTGGAAGCATTGGAAAGAGTGCAGAGGAGATTTATCAGGATGCTGCCTGGTTTGGAGGGTAGGTCTTATGAGGAAAGGTTGAGGGAGCTAGGGCTTTTCTCTTTCGAGCGGAGGAGGATGAGAGGAGACTTAATAGAGGTTTATAAGATGATGAGGGGGATAGATAGAGTGGACGTTCAGAGACTATTTCCTCGGGTGGATGTAGCTGTTACGAGGGGGCATAACTATAAGGTTCATGGTGGGAGATATAGGAGGGATATCCGAGGTAGGTTCTTTACGCAGAGAGTGGCTGGGGTGTGGATTGGACTGCCTGCAGTGATAGTGGAGTCGGACACTTTAGGAACTTTCAAGTGGTTATTGGATAGGCACATGGGGCACACCAGAATGATAGGGAGTGGGATAGCTTGATCTTGGTTTCGGACAAAGCTCGGCACAACATCGAGGGCCGAAGGGCCTGTACTGTGCCGTACTGTTCTATGTTCTATGTACTTGTGACACTAATAAATAAACTTTATTTGAAATTTGCAGCCTGCAATGGAAAACGGAAAAAATGACCCCTTGAGTGAAATGATTTATTTTGTCTGAGAAGTCTTGTGTAAAGACTGGTACATAAACATTTGCCACTTTGGCTTTTCAACCTCAGACATGCCAACTGACAGGCTAACGTGGTCAAAAGTGTGTTCAGCAAATGGTGAATAGACATCAGGAAAGCGATGGAAAAGCCTGGCTGCAGCCTCCTCAATTGCCCTGTGACCACAGGTGACTTCTAGTGGATCATCTTGAATTGTAGAGCATTCTTTAGAGTTGAGTAGTGTAACTTTGGTGATAGCTAATGGCAGGAGATGGATGCATCAAGTTGTTTTACGAACCCGCTAAAAGTCCATGGTTGGTCCCACACTAGCCTGAGTCAGCAAGCCGTGGGTGTACGTCCCACCTCAGAAGATTGGACATCAAATCTAGACTGACACTCCTTGGCCGGTATCTTCCAGCCCCATTGCTGTGTGACCCGCTGTGGGAGATTTGGCAGCCCAGCCAAAAGCCCATTGGCCCCAAGCAGGGCTGGATGATCCTGGCAGCTAGCGGGTCTGGAAAATCTCACCCTCTGTTTTTTCTCTCACATGGCCAGAAAAGAATCCAAAGCACTGCTTTGAAGAAAACCAATGGACTCCTGGGGCCGTTACTTAGCAATGTCTATGCTGTGGAAATGTTGGCGTTGGACTGGATTGGGCACAGTAAGAAGTCTCACAACACCAGGTTAAAGTCCAATAGGTTTATTTGGAATCCTGAGCTTTCAGAGCGCTGCTCCTTCATCAGGTGAGTGAAGGAGCAGCGCTCCGAAAGCTCGTGATTCCAAATGAACCTGTTGGACTTTAACCTGGTGTTGTGAGAATTCTTACTGTAGCAACATCTGAACATAGATTATCTGGTTATTATCCCGTTGCCGTTTGTGGAACCTTGCGGTGCCCAATTTGACTGTAAAGTGCTCAGGGATGGCTTGAAAGGTGCTATATAAATGCAAGCCCTTGGATTTCCCCCATCCTCTAGCACACGGCTGACAGAGGTGGCCCACCGTTAGCCAGCAGCTGGATCTTCCATTCACGTCGCCGTGGACTAGTTTTCCCGCTGCTCGCGCCCTCCGTTGCCGGAGAACCCACGGCGTCGGTGGAACTGGGAGATCCTGCGGCCAGAAGAGCTGCAAAATCTCAGCCCTTTATCTTTCCTTGATTTTAAAATCACCACAATCTGTGAATAAGCAATAATGACATTACCCTGCGGCATTTTAATGACTGTGATAAGAATCATACAGCTAAAATTCCAGCTCATCTTCATACAATGCACTCTTCATTTTTTAAAAAGTGTATTTATTAGTGTCACTGGTCGGCTTACATTAACACTGCAATGAAGTTACTCTGAAAATCCCCTAGTCGCCACACTCCGGCACCTGTTCGGCTACGCCCGAGGAAAAATTTAGCAAGGCCGATGCAAGTAAAGTTTATTTATTAGTCACAAGTAGGCTTACATTAACACTGCAATGAAGTTACTGTGAAATTCCCCTAGTCACCACACTATGGCGCCTGTTCAGGTAAATGCGCCTAACCAGCACGTTTTTCAGACAGTGGGAGGAAACCAGAGCACCCGGAGGAAACCCATGCAGACACGAGGAGAATGTGCAAACACTCCACAGACAGTGACCTAAGCTGGGAATCGAACCCGAGTCCCCGACGCTGTGATGCAGCGGTGCTAATCACTGTGCCACCCTGCCGCCCTGTGTATTGCCTTCTGTCTAACTGAAATGCTAGTTAGTCTCATTTCCCTGCATGAGCCAGATGCATGTTAGACTTCCATGGCCACCTGACTCGAATAACCTTTTTGCTTTTGGCAGTCGTATTGATTCAACTTCTTCAACTCCGCTAATGCTGTGCTAAAGAGTTCAATTTTCTTTCTTGCTTTGTTAACGAGCCCACTTAAGATGGAACATTTTGGTCATAAACTTTCAGCGTCCCAAGGGACACCAAAAGTATTTCTGCATCCAGAGTCCATTAATACATTACAGCGATATTGACACAGATTGCAACTGGCTACTCTGCTTTCTGCTGGGACTGAGAATCGTCTGCTAATGTAACCGCACAGTATTTTATCTGTACAAGTTAGACTTTGTGCTATTAAACACAATGCAACGTTAATGTCTCTTAGTGTCTTCAATTTATTGACACGGATTTTCATTTACCTGATTAGGAAGGATGGGACCATTGAGTTCCGGACTGTTTGCAGTTTCGGGAAACTGGAGAAAGTTGCCGTTAATACGCTGTTCTGCAACAGGGGACGAGCGTTTGGAGCATGGGAAATAAAAGACTGACTTGGACAGTGTATTTTTTTTAACCCTCAATGCAGAATTGAGACAGAGACCTCCGCCTGAAAGGTTTTCAACATAACTGCACGGGATCCCAGCACTTGAAAGCAGAGGTAGCAGATGATTTAACCTGCGGTTCTGTGGATAGGGAGCTGAGTCTTGTGTCAGTTGACAGGGGTGCGAAAGCCTATCTGTCATCATTAGATTCTTGGGTTGATTTGGCGTGCTAAATTGCCCCTTAGCATCCAAAAAGCGCAGGTTTGGCAGGATAAGCAGGGTAAGTACGTGGAGTTACGGGGATAGGCTAAGATGCTGTCATATATATATATTATATATATAATCTTCAGTGCAGAAGGAGGCCACTGGCCCATCGAGTCTGCACTGACAACAATCCCACCCAGGCCCTATTCCCATAACCCCACATTTTACCCTGTTAATGCCCTGAGACTAGGGTTAATTTATCATGGCCAATCAACCTAACCAGCGCATCTTTGGAATGTGGGACGAAACCGGAGCACCCGGAGGAAACCCACGCAGACACAGGGAGAACGTGCAAACTCCACACAGACAGTCACCCGAGGCCGGAATTGAACCCGGGTCCCTGGTGCTGTGAGGCAGCAATGCGAACCACTGTGCCACCGTGCCACCCCATAATCTTTGTTCACAAGTTCAGGGAAAAACAACAACACCCTTATCTACAGGTAAAGGCTATACAGAGGATTGCAGCCTCATGGCTGCAGTCAGCCCCTGAGAGGGTTCTGGAACAGCAACATCTGCTTAGCAAGGTGATTCCACAGCCCCTGCCCCCATCCCCACCCTGCTCCCCGATTGATTTCCTGGGCCATGCGATCATTACTCTGCCAGTTGATGCTTAAAGGGACAATCACTGCATATATAAAACCTTTCAGGTTGTATCACAGCTTGGTATGGGCTCCTGCTCTGCCCAAGACTGCAAAAAACTACAAAGGGTTGTGAACGTAGCCCAATCCATCACGCAAACCAGCCTCCCATCCATTGACTCTGTCTGCACTTCCTGCTACCTTGGGAAAAGCAGCCAACATAATTAAGGCCCCCACGCACCCTGGACATTCTCTCTTCCACCTTCTTCCGTCAGGAAAAAGATATAAAAGTCTGAGATCACACACTAACTAACTCTGGAACAGCTTCTTCCCTGCTGCCATCAGACTTTTGAATGGACCTACCATATATTAAACTGATCTTTCTCTACACCCTAACTGTGGCTCTAACACTATATTCTGCACCCTCTCCCTTCCTTCTCTCCTATGTGTTATACATAAGGGGCAGCACAGTTACACAGTGGTTAGCACTGCTGCTTCACAGCATCAGGGACCTGGGTTTGATTCCCAACTTGGGTCACTGTCTGTGTGGAGTTTGCACATTCTCCCCGTTTCTGCGTGGATTTCCTCCGGTTGCTCCGGTTTTGTGACTAATAAATAAACTTTAAACTTTTTATGAACGGTATGCTTTGTCTGTATAGTGCACAAGAAACAATACTTTTCACTGACGCAGACATAGAAAATGTTGGAAAATCTCAGCAGGTCTGACAGCATCTGTGGAGAGAGAATAGAGCCAACGTTCCGGGCAGGGTGACCCTTTGTCAAGGGCCATCCAGACTCGAAAAATTGGCTCTATTCTCTCTCCACAGATGCTGTCAGACCTGCTGAGATTTTCCAGCATTTTCTGTGTCTGTCTCAGATTCCAGCATCCGCAGTATTTTGCTTTTATATTAATACTTTTCACTGTATACTAATACATGTGAGAATAATAAATCAAACCAAATCAAATCACAAAAAAACCAAGCCTTGCTTTAACCTGGTGCCTTTGATTGGGGGGAGGGAGGTGGGTTGGGGGAAAGGAGACACGTTAGGTGTGGATTATGATACTCAAAACCTATTCCCAAAATCTGATGCAACACAGGAAATATACCAAGCCCCCCCTCCCCTCCCCCCCTCCCACCCTCCCCGCCAAAGACATGTGCCTGTATATTGACACGGATCAAATGCAGAATATGTCAGCAGGAAAGTCATGCCCCTCAGCACTTGTTTCTGGACGAGATTAGCTGTGGAGCAACGCCTGACAGTTACAAAGGAGGAAAGGGGATGGCATAAAACAAACTGCCAATTATATCCCAGTTACCCCAAGATAGAATGAAAACAAGATTTTATTTCGGAGTCTGTCTTGCTTCCAGGAATAACATTCCCAACCTGAATGTTTGTACAGATCAAGAAACAGACCACAGTGGAGTGATTTGGTCCACAAGCTAACTTCTGTATATTGGAGTGTTTATGACCGTAACATACAGGGCTATTCACGAGAGTTTTGGAAATTTAAAGTTCAGCAGAAGCGACTGCTGGAAAGTCTGAGGCCATTAAGTTGAATGCTCGAACAAGGCATAACAACATCCACTAACCACTTGTACGTCCCCTGTGTCTTTAGCTCTAAGCATAATAACCTCGAGTCATGAACCACAATCCCTCACACTGTCTTTTAAAAGACTGTGCATCTGCCTTGTATTCAGTCTGCTTTTGTCTGGCTTTTCAGATGCTCTTGTGAACAGATGCTCCAGCCTGTGCTGATAAGTGCCAGATAACACATCTTCCCAGCTACAATAATTCAGCCAGGGTGTGGAGATGCCGGCGTTGGACTGGGGTTGGGCACAGGAAGAAGTCTCACAACACCAGGTTAAAGTCCAACCGGTTTATTTGGGATCACGAGCTTTCGGAGCGCTGCTCCTTCATCAGTGACTCCACTCACTTGATGAAGGAGCAGCACTCTGAAAGATCGTGGTTCCAAATAAACCGGTTGGACTTTAACCTGCTGTTGTGAGACTTCTTACTGTACAATATTTCAGAGCAGTCACAATATTTAATGTAAGCCTCTCTACTAAAGAGATGCAGTCCAAAGGTGTGCATGTTAGTGTGGATTGGCCATGCTAAATTGCCCCTTAGTATCCTAAGATATGTAGGTTAGGGGGATTAGTGGGGCAAATACATGGGGTTACGGGGGATAGGGTGGGGAATGGGCCTGAGTAAGATGCTCTGTCAGAGAGTCGGTACAGACTAGATGGACCTAATGGCCCCCTTCTGCACTTCGGGATTCTCTGGCATGATCTTACCGTCCAATCACGTCCGGTTGCCACCACAAGTGAAGACGGAGAATTTGGTATTCAGCCAAATCTCCGTTCACTGCTGTTGTTGGTGTGGAATGGCCAGAAAATTCCACCCTGTGACCTGGAATGAAGTTACCCTGATTTGATTTGATTTGATTTGATTTGATTTATTATTGTCACATGTACTAACATACAGTGAAAAGTATTGTTTCTTGCGCGCTATACCCTCAGAGCATACCGTTCATAGAGAAGGAACGGAGAGGGTGCAGAATGTAGTGTTACAGTCATAGCTAGGGTGCAGAGAAAGATCAACTTAATGTGAGGTAGGTCTATTCCAAAGTCTGATGGCAGCAGGGAAGAAGCTGTTCTTGAGTCGGTTGGTACGTGACCTCAGACTTTTGTATTTTTTCCCAATGGAAGAAGCTGGGAGAGAGAATGTCCGGGTACGTTGGGCCCTTAATTATGCAGGCTGCTTTGCCGAGGCAGCGGGAAGTGTAGACAGAGTCAATGGACGGGAGGGTGGTCTCTTCCAACACAATGCTCAAGGACTTTCTAATGAAGAGTTCACCTTGCTTGATTCGGAGATGAATGGACCCTGCAAACAACCTTGCTTCACACTCCAGAAGATACTGCAGGATTTGAACTGGAGGCCCAGGCTTTCAGGAGGGGCCCACTTACCAATGAAACAATTAGGTTCTCAGCTAGAACAGGCTGTAACACTGAACAAATAGCTTTCTAATTTCCTGGCGACTGCCTTGATCAGCTTGCAATGCACAAGCTCCCACTCGCACTTTATCCGTAACTTTCTACTGCCAGTGAGGCTGATTGAAGGATCTAATACAGGAGTGTATCTTGGCAGCAGCTATTGAGAAAGAGTACCAGTGAAGAGAATGCCTTGAGGTTGTGGAAAAGTTAAACTGTTGGAGAATGCTAGATTGGGAATAGTGATAATTGATTGAGCTTTTGGCACTGGGTCTTGCGAGTGGAGGCAGAGTGAAAACACCAAACCTCATTGCAACTAATTTAAAATCAATTTGAGCAAATTGGGGAAATAGGACTGGAGGGAGGAAGCGTACTTTAGAAAACTCTAATCTTTTTTAACTGTCTACTTATGGTAGCGAAGACCAAGTTTGCCAACAGACAAAGAAATTCCATTCCACAATCAGGGAGAATATTTTGCAGAAGGCTGAAGTAAATGATTTTTTTGATTTTTGATTTGATTTGACTTGATTTGATTTATTATTGTCACATGTATTAGTATACAGTGAAAAGTATTGTTTCTTGCGCGCTATACAGACAGAGCATACGGTTCATAGAGAAGGAAAGGAGAGAGTGCAGAATGTAGTGTTACAGTCATAGCTAGGGTGTAGAGAAAGATCAACTCAATGCGAGGTAGGCCCATTCAGAAGTCTAATGGTCCTAAGGATCGCCAAATCTGTAGCATTGTTAGAAAGTTTAAAAGAGTTAGAATGAAGTTTCAGAAGCATAGAACGAGAGTAAAAGATAGAATTAGAAGGTATGCTGGGCACAGCTTGCAAGAAGTCACTTTGCTCTGACGCCATCTTGATTTGGACGAGCACTGGTGTGTAGTTGCATTAATGGTGGCTTTTTAACCAAAGAAGGGTAGTATGGCAGCACGGTGGTTAGCACTGCTGCCTTGCAGCGCCAGGGACCCAAGTTCGATTCCGGCCTTGGGTAACTGTGTGGAGTTTGCATGTTCTCCCTGTGTCTGCATGGGTTTCCTCCCGGTGCTCCGGTTTACTTCCAGAGTCCAACGATGGTAAAGATGTGGGGTTATGGGGATAGGGTGGAGGGAGAGGGTCTGGGTGAGATGCTCTGTCAGAGAGTCAGTGCAGATGGGCTGAATGGCCTCCCTCTGGACTGTAGGTTTTATATGTGAATACAAGGACACATGGCTCAGAATCAAGCCATTTGGCCCAACCAGTTCATGCTGTGTTATACTTAAACCTCCTCCCATCTTTCCTCATTTCAATCTATCCATGGAAATTCTCTGTTCTCTTCTCCCTCATATCAAAGAACAAAGAAAATTACAGCACAGGAACAGGCCCTTCGGCCCTCCAAGCTTGCACCAATCATGCTGCCCAACTTAACTAAAAGCTCCTACCCTTCCAGGGACCATATCCCTCCATTCCCATCCTATTCATGTATTTGTCAAGATGCCCCTTAAAATCACTATCGTATCCGCTTCCATTACCTTCCCCGGCAGCAAGTTCCAGGCACCCACCACCCTCTGTGTAAAAAAAAAACTTGCTTTGTACCTTTAAACCTTGCCCCTCACATCTTAAACCTATGCCCCCTAGTAATTGACTCTTCCATCCTGGGAAAAAAGCTTCTGACTATCATCCACTCTGTCCATGCCTCTCATAATCTTGTAGACTTCTATCAGGTCGCACCTCAACCTCCGTCATTCCAGTGAGAACAAACCAAGTTTCTCGAACTTCTCATCATAGCTAATGCCCTCCATACCAGGCAACATCCTGGTAAATCTTTTCTGTACCCTCTCCAAAGCCTCCATATCCTTGTCTAGTTTCCCCTTGAGTGCATTCGTACTGTTCACTTCAATCACTCGCTGTGATAGCTAGTTCCATATTCTCATTTTGGATAAAGAAATTGCTTCTGAATTCCCTACTGGGTTTCTTGGTGACAATCTTATGTTGATGGTCTCTAGATATGCTCTTCCCTACCAGAGGAAATATTCTCTCTGTAACCACTCAAAGACATTCATAATTTTAAAGACCTCTATTATGTTGCCCCATGTACTCCATCTTTCAGGCAAAGAGACCCAGCCAGTTACTGCTTTCCTTATATGCTTTGTGAATATAACCCAAGATCCCGTACATTTTAACAATGACGTTGTTAAGCTGTCCTGGCACCTTCAAAGATTTGTGTGTAAACATCTCCATGTCTGTGTTCTTGCACTCCCTTAAAATGGTACTTTTAATTATTCATTGGATGTGGGCATCACCAGTTGGGCCAGTATTTATTCCCCATCTCCAATGGCCCTTAAACTGAGTCCATCACATTGCTGTGGATCTGGAGTCACATATAGGCCAGACCGGGTAAGGATGGCAGATTTCCTTCCCTAAAGGACAGATGTGCCTTTACAGCAGTTGACAATGATTTCAGGGTCATCATCATACATTCAATTTCACATTTTTATTGAATTCACATTTTGCCATCTACCGAGGTGGGATTTGAACCTGTGTCCCCCGATCATTCATCGCTGGATTACTAATCCAGTGACAACACCTCGGCAGCACCCTCACCATCTCCCCTTAATTAGTATCTATCAATCACTCAGGAACCAAAGCATTCACAACAATCAAAACAAAACCTTTGCAACCAATGCCTTTGGTCTTACTAATGTACAGAAAGATTGAAGTTCACATGATTACACTGCACAAGTATGAATATTAAGATCAGAAGTTCTACACAGGTATCAAATGGTTCGTATTGGAGATGCCATTCTAGATTGATACTCATGAGGTAATATGTGTGTGATGACATTGATCAGAAGTACTGTCTGAGGCAGGATTCATGTGGACCTAGTGATGCTTCCCCTTATGAGCAAATCCAGGGGGAGAAAGGTTAAAATGAATTGTTGTGCAGTAGTCACATTGCGCTCCATAGATGTGAAACTAGGGTTTTGTTTTTGTGAGCCAGAGTTGTTCGGGTGGCAAGGTGGCACAGCGGTTAGCACTGCTGCCTCACAGCGCCAGGGACCCGGGTTCAATTCCTGGCTTGGGTCGCTGTCTGTGTGGAGTCTGCACATTCTCCCCGTCTCTGCGTGAGTTTCCTCCTGGTGCTCCGGTTTCCTTCCACAGTCCAAAGATGTGCGGGTTAGGTGGATTGGCCATGCTAAATTGCCCCTTAGTGTCAGAGGGGATTAGCTAAGGTAAATGCATGGGGTTATGGGGATAGGGCGTGGGTGGGATTGTGGTCAGTACAGACTCGATGGGCTGAATGGCCTCCTTCTGCACGGTAGAATTCTATGAATCCTGGTGTCATGAAAGGACATTTTAAAAGTTAAGCTCAACAGGTCCCCGTCATGCCCCATATGCCAAGTTAATACCCCCCCCCCCCCCAACCATTCCCTGTGCCTTCTCATGTGCAAAGCTCTGGCATTTCCATGCACATTTACTCACTGTACACTTTGTCGAACCAATGCCCAGCAGCAAACTGTATAGTGATATGTTTTTAAGAACTTTGAAAAGAATGTAATCCAACACTAGCTTTCTGCTATACTTGAAAATAAGTCTGGACAGCAAGCTAATAAAGGTATTAATCGTCTAAGCCCGTGCAAGTTTCAGAAACCACAAACCCTTGAAACCACTTAACTTGTGTCAACAAGCATTGTGAATTTGACTGCAGAGAACAGAGAACCTGAGTTGTCAATCAAACAACATTTCCTCTGGGGAGCAGCTGTTCTTGTATTCTCATAGATGTCTGGGCTCTCAGCCAAGTGTATATAATGGGACCACCCTACGGTTGGAGGCAGATTCAACTGAGGTCTTCAAAGTGAATTGGCTAATCAGATGGAAAAGAAAATGCAGGTTACGGGGAAGGAGCAGAGGAGAGGAACAAGTTGAGCTGCATTTGCAGAGCATGGCATGAACAAGCTAAATGGCCTTCCTCTGTGCTGTAGCCTTTCTATGAGAGATGCTGGATGGTGCAGCCATGGCCTTCTCAAGTCAACCTGACTCGGTGAAAATCCAGGCCATGGCCTTCAGGACAGGAAGAGTAAAGAGAACAAAGTCATAGGAAAAGGAGGTAAAAGAAATGGGACAAAATGAAATTGGGCAGTAAAGAAATTAATAAATGACATAATCAACTTTGTGTTATGAGGAAAGGTTGAGCTGTTTGGGCCAAACTCATTGGAGTTTGGGATGAAGAGGGGTGATCTTATTCAAACATATAGGGTGGATTTTTCCTGTCCCGCCCACCATGGGAATCGTAGCGGGTGGGGCAGGACTATAAAAAAGGTCCGTTGACCTTGGATGGGATTGTCTGGTCTTACGGCGCGTGCGGGTGGAAAAATCCCACCCTTAGGATTCTGATGGGACTTGACAGGATAGATGCTGAGAGGGTGCTTCCTCTCCTGGGTGAGCCTGGAACCACGTGGCACAGTTTAAAAAACAGGGGGTCTCCTGTTTACAGGAATTTCCTCTCTCGGAGGGTTGCTAGTCTCTGGGATTCTCTTCCCAAGAGAGCAACACAGGATGGATCGTTGAATATATTTAAGGCTGGGGTAGACCGATTTTTGATCTATGGGGGATTTAAGGGTTGTGGGGACAGGCAGAAAAGTGGATTTAAGTCTACAGTTAGATCAGTCATGATCTTATTGAACGACGGTCTGGAGGGGCTGAAATGGCAGGGTGGCACTCCTGCTCTTATTTCTTATGGTTTTATGATCCACACAGTATTTGTGTAAGTAGAGTACATAAGCTAAATAGAATACTGTCTTCCATGTCAGTCACAGCTAGCAAACCCGGACAAGTTGAAGCAATTTTTAAATGTCATGCCATCCCACAGGTGGCATCACCATTTCCCCTCTTCCGTCAGCTGTCGATGTTTAGGGACCTCATGTCAGCAGGAATCCCTTGCTGAGATAGTCATTAAAAAATCCAACCGAGAATTCGGGAGAAATGTCTTTCCTCAGAGAGCGGTGGGAATGTGAAACCCACAGGCAGGGAGTCATTCAGATGAATAGTGTAGCTTTTAAGGAGAAGTTAGATAAATGCATTGGGGAGGAGGGAACAGGAAGTGATGCAGAGAGCATTAGAGAAGGAGGAGTGGGAGGAGGCTTGCATGGAATCATAGAATCCCTACAGTGCAGAAGGAGGCCATACGGCCCATCAAGCCTGCACTGACAACCAGGTGCTATCCCTGTAACCCCACTTATTTACCCTGCTAGTGTCTCTGGCACTAAGTGGGAGTTTAGCATGGCTAATCCACCTAACCCGCACATCTCTGGAGTCATAGAACCATCATAGAATCCCTACAGTGCAGAAGGAGGCCATTCGGCCCAACGAATCTGCACCAACAACAATCCCATCCCAGACCCTATCCCCACATCCCCAGGGCGGCACGCTGGCACAGTTAAGGCACGCTAAGGGGCAATTTAGCATGGCCAATCAACGTAACCCGCACATTTTTGGAGTATGTGAGGAAACCGGAGCACCCGGAGGAAACACGCAGCCACGGGGAGAATGTGCAAACTCCACACAGACAGTGGCCCGAGGCTGAAATTGAATCCTGGTCCCTGGTGCTGTGAGACAGCAGTGCTAATCACTGTGCCACCGTGCTGCCCATGGCGAGCAAATACCAACATGGATCAGTTGGACTGAGTGACTTGCTCGTGGATTGTAAAGTCCATGCAGTTGTGTTGTTTTAATGACAGTGTCGCCCCAGAGCTGAACAAGGAATAATTAAAAACATGAATGGAAATGATCATGTAGAAAGAAATGGACATTATGTAAACCAAGTATTCGGTGGATTTACCATCAGCTAGTTTTTAAGTTTAAGTACCTGGGTCGATAGGGACTGGTAGAGAAGGGAGAGTGTGTGTTTGTGTGCATGTTACAGCTCTTAAGGTGGTAACCTCACTCACATAGCCCTTGTATTCAAACTGCTGCTTCCACTTGCAAAGACACAAAGATCACAGAGTGAAACACTGAGCGCATTGTATAGCTGAAGAGTCTGGTTTCCAAAACCTTCCCTTTCTAGCCCTCTTTCTGTGTGTTACAAAACAAACAAGCATGTGATTGGATGGAGGCATAGAGAGGCAGCGGGGCATGTAATTATTTTGATGGACTGAAATGATTAGAGATGTGGCGATTGGATATGTTATGGGCCACACACCCTACCTATATGTTTTGGGTGGTACCTGATAGTGCGCTCCTTTATGTGTGACCCTTTCTGTTAATGACCTCCCGAGAATGAACTGACCCCATTGAGTTCAGGCCGTACAAGTCCCAGAGTACATTTCTCCAATTACAACACAAATGCGAGTTGTTGTATTGTGATAAAGAGACGGTGAATCGCAGTGTCTCCATTACTCTTGGAACCTTGTGCACCCTCTCTTCAAGCTCATTTCGCATTACCAATCTTTCTGATCAGATGCTTCAGTCACTTCATTAGTTGCGTCCTTCTTAGGGTTAAATTAAAAACCTTTCCGACTAGGATTGTCCCGCAGTAGATTCTGCACAAGGCAACACCGCCTTCACTTTGCCAGAGGAAGATGTTAATGTGTGTGGGCAAATGCAGCCTCAAACTACACAGTTAATAACAAACTGCTGACTGAGTTGCAGTTCTGGGACTGCAGGTTACAAACATTGAGAGAGGCCATGTCTCCCAGCGCCTCCGAGGCCCACCAGATCTCAGCTCCTGCACCAAAGCTGCTGTAACACATGAAGACTTGTAGTGAGGTAAGCGATTTGCCAACCTTCTTCCAGTTTTCCTGTGGGAAGAACTTGCAAAATCTGTTCAGTGGTGGAGGTGGCTGCCGATGATATTTTCTCTCTGTGTTGGAATGTAAGTGAACATATCAATGCCATGGCACCAGGTTCTATTCTGTGAGAAAGGGGAGACTGAGGGGGGTTCCGATAAAGTAAACTTGAGAGAACGTTTTCACCTGTGGAGGAGGTCAAAACTAGTAGGCATGATAGTCACTCATAAATCCAAGAAGTAATTAAGGAGAATGTTTTTTGTTCAGAATGTGGCGAGATTGTGGAATGTGCCACCATATGGTCTGGCCACACATTTAAAGGGATAGGTATGTGAAGGAGGAAGGAATATATAGATGGCATGCGATGAAGTAATTAAAGTGAGAGGAACCTTGAATGATGAATTAACAGTGGCATGGATCAAATGGCTTATGTCTGTGCTGTAAATGTTATACAAGATGGATTTTCTTCCTGCTTTTAGATTACCTCATGGGAGTCATGCAGACTTGGTTTACAATTATCCCAAACATAGGGTGGGTGCAGGTGGAGATGATTCCGCTGGTTTCGGAGCCATGGAGTTTGGAAGGACATATTGCGTTCTCCAACCTCGTCATTGTCCATAGCAGCTGTCTGAATGTGTGGATGTCAGCTGGGAAAAGCCTGGGCCCAATTGTGATGGGGAATGGCCATCTTTTTAAAATTTTCATTTTTTTCACAGCATGTGGGTATCGCTGGCAAGGCCAGCATTTGTTGCCCATCCCTAACTGCCCTCATCCCCTTCTTGTACAACCGCGGTCCATCTGGTATGTGCAGCAGGTACAAGTGAGTGGCTTACTCGGCAGTTAAGAGTCAACTGTAATCCTGTGGGTCTGGAGTCACATGTAGGCCAGACCAGGTAAGGACGACAGATTTCTGTCACTAAAGGGCCCTAAGTGGGGCACGGTGGCACAGTGGTTAGTGCTGCTGCCTCACAGCGCCAGGAACCCAGATTCAATTCTGGCCTCGGGTGACTGTGTGGAGTTTGCACATTCTCCCCGTGTCTGCGTGGGTTTTCACCAGGTGCTCTGGTTTCCTTCCACAGTCATGATGTGGAGATGCCAGCGTTGGACTGGGGTGAACACAGTAAGAAGTCTCACAACACCAGGTTAAAGTCCAACAGGTTTATTTGGTAGCAAATACTGAAAGCTTATGGTATTTGCTACCAAATAAACCCGTTGGACTTTAACCTGGTGTTGTGAGACTTCTTACTTCCTTCCACAGTCCAGAGATGTGCGGGTTAGGTAGATTGACCATGCTAAATTAACCCTAGTGTCAGGGGGATTAGCAGGGTAAGTATGTGGGTTATGGGAATAGGGCCTGGGTGGGATTGCAGAATTCCAGATTTAATTTAAATTTCACCAGCTGCTGTGGTGGAGTTTGAACCTGTGCCTCCAGAACATTAGGCCGGGTATCTGGATTACTATACCAGTGACATTACCGCTATACCACCATGCCCTCTCAAGCAGTTGCAATGAATGTATTGCTTGAAAAGGAGAGAAAAGCAGATTCAGTTGTAACTTTCAAAGCAGAGATTGAATATGTTCTTGGAAAGCAAAACGTATTGCAATTTTATGTTCGAAGAGCAGAGGAGTGGGGCTAATTGGATATCTGTAATGGTAGAATCATAGAATCGAATCATAGGATCCCTATAATGTAGATGGGGGCCATTCGGCCCATCGAGCCCACACTGACAACAATTCCACTCAGGCCCTATCACCTATTTACCCTGCTAAACCCCTGACACAAATTAACATGGCCAATCCACCTAACCTGATCATCTTTGGAGTGTGGGAGGAAACCGGAGCACCCAGACTGTAACACTACATTCTGCACTCTCATTTCCTTCTCTATGAACGGTATGCTTTATCTGTGTACTTTTCACTCTATGTTAATACATGTAACAATAATAAATCAAATCAGATCAGAGGAAACCCACGCAGACACAGGGAGAACGTGCAAACTCCACACAGACAGTCGCCCGAGGCCGGAATTGAATCCGGGTAACCCAGAGTTAGTGGTCCAAACCAGCCCAGTAGCTGAAGGAGGAATTACGATAATTGTGTTTGGCAGGAGGAGAGAATGGGACAAAATGGTAATACTATTAAAAGAAAAGACTTGTATTTATGAAGTGCTTTTCATGACCACCGGATGTCTCAGAGCCTTTTCACAGCCAATGAAATACCTTTGAAGTGGATTCACTGTTGTAATGTAGGAAATGCAGCAGCCAATTCACGCACAGCGAGCTCCCACAAACAGCAGTGTGGTAATGGACAGAAGATCTGTTTTTGTGATGTTGATTGCAGGTTAAATATTGGCCAGGACATCAGGGATATCTCCCCTGCTCTACTTTGAAACTGTGCTGTGAGATATTTTCCATCCACTTGCAAAGGCAGATGGGCCAGCAGTTTGGGGAGGCGATGACCTAGTGATCTTATCGTTCGACTATTAATCCCGAAACTCAGTGAATGTTCTGGGGACCCAGGTTCGAGTCCCGCCAGGGCAGATAGGGGAGTTTGAATTCATTGGAAAAAAATCTGGAATTAAGAATCTACTGAGGACCATGAAACCATTGTCGATTGCCGGAAAAACCCCTCTGGTTCACTAATGTCCTTTAGGGAAGGAAATCTGCAGTCCTTACCCAATCTGGCCTACATGTGACTCCAGAGCCACAGCAATGTGGTTGACTCTTCACAGCCCCTCTGAAATGGCCTAGCAAGTTACTCAGTTCTAGGGCACTAGGGATGGGCAATAAATGCTGGCCAGCCAGCGACATCCATGCCCTATGAATGAATAAAAAAAAAAGGTTGAATGTCCCATCCAAAAAATGGCACCTCTGACAGTACAGCACCCCCTCACTGGAGCGTGAGTGTTGATGTTTGTGCTCAAACCCTGGAACATAAGAACATAAGAAATAGGAGCAGGAGTAGGCCATCTAGCCCCTCGAGCCTGCCCCGCCATTCAACAAGATCGTGGCTGATCTGAAGCGAATCAGTTCCACTTACCCGCCTGCTCCCCATATCCCTTAATTCCCTTAGCGATCAGAAATCTATCTACTCGTGATTTAAACATATTCAACGAGGTAGCCTCCACCACTTCAATGGGCAGAGAATTCCAGAGATTCACTACCCTCTGAGAGAAGAAGTTCCCCCTCAACTCTGTTCTGAACTGGCCCCCAATTATTTTGAGGGCGTGCCCTCTAGTTCTGGTTTCCCTTCTAAGTGGAAAGAATCTCTCTACCTCTACCCTATCCAGCCCCTTCATTATCTTATTTGTTGAACCCGCTTTTTACGACTCGGAGATCAGAGCGCTACCAACTGATCCACCATTGAAGGTCTGTTGGTCCTCCAATTTCAAGATCCTGCCTGCCATTCTTAATTGTGTGTCCTCTCGTCACTTAATGGTCAATTCAGGCAACATAGAGACATAGAGGTTTACAGCATGGAAACAGGCCCATCGGCCCAACTTAGAACATAAGAACATAAGAACTTGGAGCAGGCGTAGGCCATTTGGCCCTGGAGCCTGCTCCGCCATTCAATAAGATCATGGCTGATCTTTACGTGAATTCAGCTCCACTTACCCGCCCGCTCGCCATAATCCTTGATTCCTTTACTGTTCAAACATTTATATATCCTTGCCTTAAAAACATTCAATGAGGTAGCCTCAACTGCTTCACTGGGCAGGGGAATTCCACAGATTCACAACCCTTTGTGTGAAGAAGTTCCTCCTCAACTCAGTCCTAAATCTGCTCCTCCTTATTTTGAGGTCATGCCCCCTAGTTCTAGTTTCACCTGCCAGTTGTCCATGCTGCTCAGTTTTTACCTCTAAGCTAGCCCCAATTGCCCGCATTTGGCCTTTATCCCATCTCTACTGGGGGACTCTTCCCCGCACACTACAGGAGCTGGGCCCCGATTTAATCCCAGAGTGGGGTCCTGACCTATATCCTGCCCAAGATTGCAGGACACTTGCTCACGTTAACAAGGGATGGAATGATCTCATCAAGAGTGCAATACCATATGTATGTGAGCCTTTGACTTTTGATTGAACAGACCTTAAATGGAATAAAGATTTTTTCACATCACCTAAAATGGAAATAAATTTTACTTCAGGGTTTTTTTAAATCAAACATTGAATTCTGTGGCAAAATGAATGACATTTTTCTCAAGCTTTTCAAAAGCATTCTAAGCTCTACAAATGAGGCAACATCTTCTTTGTTTCAATGACATCAGGGTGTTGGGCTAATGTGACCTCAAGATAACCCCTGGAAGCATGGCAACTCCTCTGTTAATATAGTCTGTTTCTCCCTATCTCCCTCTATCCCCATAAGAGTATTTAGCAAAGCACAGCAAAGACTGAGGAAGGAAACCTTCTCATTGCCCTGGCTTCCTAATAGACCTTCACATTGATAGGAAACAGATATACGCTACAGAGATCATCTTGGTCAAGTTGCCCTCAAATTGCCTTTAGGTTCAGGAGCTGGAAGTTCACACAGGAACAGATTCTTTCAAAAACCCAGCAAGTGGCTACACTTGTAAAACTACTTTCAAATAAAGCTGCAGAACCTCACAGCTGTGAGGCAACAATGCTAACCACTATGTCACTGTGGGTTGGCACAGTGGGTTGGCACGGTGGCACAGCGGTTAGCACTGCTGCCTCACAGGGCCAGAGACCCGGGTTCAATTCCGGCCTCGGGTCACTGCCTGTGTGGAGTTTGCACGTTCTCCCCCATGTCTGTGTGGGTTTCCTCCAGGTGCTCCGGTTTCCTCCCACACTCCAAAGATGTGCAGGTTAGGTGGATTGGCTGTGCTAAATTGCCCCTTAGTGTCAGGGGATTAGCAGGGTAAATATGTGGGGTTACGAGAATAGAGCCTGGGTGGGATTGTGGTCGGTGCAGGTTCGATGGGCCGAATGGTCTCCTTCTGCAATGTAGGGATTCTATGATTTTGTATAAGTGTTTGTCATCTACAAAACTCCCCCTGGTCTTTCTAATTACAGTTACACCTTTTGAGGATATCCTGGGGATAGAACCAAAAAGATATTTGGAAACAATTTTTGTCCCACATTATGTAATGTTAAGGTACAATTTAGCAGCTGCAAGACTCCTTGCAGTAAGACAGGGCAGAAAAGAAAATGGTTTTGTGAAGGGGAGGTCGTGTCTCACGAACTTGATCGAGTTTTTCGAGGAAGTGACGAAGATGATTGATGAGGGTAGGGCAGTGGATGTTGTCCACATGGACTTCAGTAAGGCCTTTGACACGGTCCCTCATGGTGGACTGGTGCAGATGGTGAAGTCGCATGGGATCAGAGGTGACCTGACAAGGTGGATACAAAACTGGCTCGGTCAAAGAAGACAGAGGGTAGCTGTGGAAGGGTGCATTTCTGAATGGAGGGCTGTGACAAGTGGTGTTCCTCAGGGATCAGTGCTGGGACCTTTGCTTTGGTGGAAAATGTAACTGGATTGATTAGTAAGTTTGCGGACGACACAAAGGTTGGTGGATTTGCAGATAGCGATGAGGACCATCAGAGGATACAGTAGGATATAGATCAGTTGGAGACTTGGGCGGAGAGATGGCAGATGGAGTTTAATCCGGACAAATGCATTTTGGAAGGTCTAATACAGATAGGAAATATACAGTAAATGGCAGAACCCTTAAGAGTATTGATAGGCAAAGGGATCTGGGTGTACAGGTACACAGGTCACTGAAAGTGGCAATGCAGGTGGAGAAGGTAGTCAAGAAGGCATACGGCATGCTTGCCTTCATCGGCCAGGGTATTGAGTTTAAAAATTGGCAAGTCATGTTGCAGCTTTATCGAACCTTAGTTAGGCCGCACTTGGAATATGATGTTCAATTCTGGTCGCCACACTACCAGAAGGATGTGGAGGCTTTGGAGAGGATACAGAAAAGATTTACCAGGATGTTGCCTGGTATGGAGGGCATTAGCTATGAGGAGAGGTTGGAGAAACTTGGTTTGTTCTCACTGGAACGACGGAGTTTGAGGGGCGACCGGATAGAAATCTACAAGATTATGAGAGGCATGGACAGAGTGGATAGTCAGAAGCTTTTTCCCAGGGTGGAAGAATCAATTACTCGGGGGCACAGGTTTAAGGTGCAAGGGGCAAGTTTTAAAAGAGATGTACGAGGCAGATGTTTTACACCGAGAGTATTGGGTGCCTGGAACCCGTTGCCGGGGGAGGTAGTGGAAGCGGATGCGGTAGTGACTTTTAAGGGGTGTCTTGACAAGTACATGAATGAGATGGGAATAGAGGGATATGGTCCCCGGAAGGGTAGGGGGTTTTAGTTCTGTCGGGCAGCATGGTCGGTGCAGGCTTGGAGGGCCGAAGGGCCTGTTCCTGTGCTGTAATTTCCTTTGTTCTTTGTTCTTTGTACTTTGTGACCGTCAAACAAATTTGAACTTACCTTTGCAAAAGTAGTTTTAAACCAGTGTGCCATGTAAATAGGTGGTCTTATTCATCTTACTGGTGTGCAACCTAATGTGTAATCATTGATCAGAGTTTATGAAAACAGCATAAACATCTCCATTTACCTTGTTTAGTTTTGATCCACACAATATCTTAATTGGTCCAAAAGTGTCAGAGTTCCCCAGCTATAATTCTGTTCCTCCTTTTTCACCCCCTTGAATGTTGCTAATTCAAATTTAGAATCCTCACGGTGGCACAGTGGTTAGCACTGCTGCCTCACTGCACCAGGGACCCGGGTTCAATTCCAGCTTCGGGTGACTGTCTGTGTGGAGTTTGCACCTTCACCCCGTGTCTGCATGGGTTTCCTCCCACTCTCCAAAAATGTGTGGGTTAGGTGGATTGGCCATGTTAAATTGACCCTTAGTGTCAGGGGGACTAGCTAGGGTAAATGCATCAGGTTATGAGGATAGGGCTGGATGGGATTGTGGTCGGTGCAGTCTCGATGGGCCGAATGGCCTCCTTCCGCACTGTAGGATTCTATGATTCAATGGGCCGAACGGCCTCTTTCTGCACTGTCAGGATAATATGAGATTAAATGAGGACTTGAGAGAGTAAAACTCATTTGTAGAGTATAAATGACACAAGTTTTATGAACAGACAAATTAAAGGGCCTGAGGTGGAAGAATTTGGCTGTTCAGAAGATTGCAAAATGTTTCTTCCTCCAGAGCCTCATCATAAGTGTGTGGGATGCGATGGATGTACCAGTGGGTTTTTACCTGTGTGGCATTGCTGATATGTTTGTAGGATGCCCGCGCTAGTGGTTCCTGATTTCTGAGAGACTTTGGTTCTTATCTCTGTCAGCTCTGAGGATGAGGGGCTACGGAGGTCAAGTTTGAATGTGCCATCTGGTTCTTTGGACAGGTCGCTGCCACATTTCATTTTGGGTAACATCTCTCGCTCGTTGCTTGGTCGCGGCGGAGCCCTTGCTCCTCGTTGCTCCTCTCATGTACACTTAGCCTGACCAACACGGATGTCAAGCACTGCCTCAGTAGGAACAATTCAGGGGAAACCTCTTCATCCCAAGTGTGGTTAGAATGTGGAACTCACTACGACATGGAATGTTTGAGGCAAATGCCATAGGGGTGGCACGGTGGCACAGTGGTTAGCACTGCTGCCTCACAGCGCCAGGGGCCCAGGTTCAATTCCTGGCTTGGGTCACTGCCTGTGTGGAGTCTGCACATTCTCCCCATGTCTGCGTGGGCTTCCTCTGGGTGCTCCGGTTTCCTCCCACAGTCCAAAAGGCATGTTGGTTAGGTGCATTGGCCGTGCTAAATTCTCCCTCAGTGTACCCGAACAGGCGCTGGAGTGTGGCGACTAGGAGATTTTCACAATAACTTCATTGCAATGTTAATGTAAGCCGACTTGTGACACTAATAAAATGAAAAAAAAAGGATTTAAGGGAAAGGTAGATAACTAGATGAAAGAGAAAGGAATGGAAGGATATGCTGATACGGTTAGATTGCTCAATGCCCAGTCTTGTTTGACCATTTCTCCAGTGAAGCACCTTGGGATGGCTTATTATGTCAAGAGCGCGATATAAATGTAAGCTTTTGCCCGCAAACATCTTCATACTAAATGAGATCCCACCGCTTTTGTCAGAATTCAAATTGTGAAGAGCCTCAGAAGGTTTGTGAGCAGAATATAAATACATCTCCACTGTGGTGTTGCCAAGATCTCAAGAAACAAGATGTTCGACAAAACGCCAGGTTGTGATAAATGCTTGTCAAAGTAGATTAATCTGTTTATTTGGCATTTTGTTTTGGACGTACGGCAGCGATTATTGAGCTTGCTGTTACGTTGCCGTATCCACTTAAATCCTATCATTCAAGCTGGACCTGAAACCTGCCACTGTCTGGGAAGCTTTATCTAGAGGAAGCTCACAATCTCGGACACAAGCGAGTCAGTATTTGCCTTCATTTGAAAAAAAAGGATAAATTAAGCCTGACATGAGGAGGTCATTGCAAACCTTAAGAAGGAAGAGGCAGCAAATTTTAATGATTCCTTCCTTCCTGATTTCCCTTTTTGAATCTAATTGTTTCCTTCTTTCGCAAATAAGCTCCCTTGGAATTCTTTCACCAGGTCTTTGCCTTCGTTCAGTCTCCCTTATTTCTCCCGGTCTAAATCCGGGAGAAATAAGTGCTTTTATTTTAATATTTTCAAATAATCTCTTGTTCGAATCGCTATCGTCCCCTTTGCCTGCTTCTCAGCAAAACAGAGAGAAAGCTTCCAACTTTCGTAGGAATTAACCTGAGAGGGATTAAAATAATGAAAGGTCATCAACTCTCCAGCCTCTAGAAATTACAGAATGATCCCCATGACATTGCTGCAGGCAAAATAATCACGGGGCCATTACAAAAAACCTTCCCATTTTCTTTCAATGCTTGTTATAAAAGTATTGGCAGTGGGAGAAAAGGATAGCAGCCTGAGTAGTCAAGAATAGGGGAGGCGATGGCCTAGTGGTATTATCGCTGGACTTTTAATCCAGAAACTCAGCTAATGTTCTGGGGACTGGGGTGATGCGCGATTAATTCACTCGGGAGGCTAGGACGTACCCGGGAATAAAGGCTTTTATTCACAACAAGAATAGAGCATACTGCTTAACAATACTATCCCAGACTAAGGGCTACTAGGAAGTAGCAGTGACCTTTATACTCCTGTAAGGAGGCGGAGCCAAACGGAGTGTACCACAGAACAATGCTAACAGGTGGAACACCCCAACCCTAACCCCAACAGTAACAAGAGTAACATATGTACAAGTACCCATAGTGGTAACCATCTGTGGTTCACCACACGGGGTTTGAATCCTGCTACGGCAGATGGTGGAATTTGAATCCAATAAAAATATCTGGAATTAAGATGCCTGTGAAACCATTGTCAGAAAAACCCATCCGGATCACTAATGTCCTTTAGGGAAGGAAATCAGCCTTCCTTACCTGGTCTGGCCTACATGGTGACTCCAGAGCCATAGCAATGTGGTTGACTTTCAACTGCCCTCCAAGGGCAACTAGGGATGGGCAATAGGTGCTGGCCGAGCCAGTGACGGCAATGTAACTAAAAAAAAGAATTATTCAATTGCTTTCCAATTGAGGAAAATTATAATCCATGAAGATGGGCTCTCCAGGGGATTGATAAGGGGAGAGTGGGAGCGTGGGGGCTGGAGGCAGGAGGCCATATGTGATGTAGCTGCCAGAAATAGATCCAATCAGCATCAACAACCTGAAAAATGCCCTCCAGGAGTGAAGCATAACTGTTGGGAAGAGGGGAACTGGAAGAGGACATTTAGCCCCTCAAAGCTGTTCTGCCATTCAGTGAGATTATGATTGATCTATAACTTAACTCCATATACTGTCCTTTGCCCCACACCCCTTACTAACTTGGCCTAATTGAAATCCATGAATCTCAGTTTTCTAAATTAACAATTGAAGATAAATATTGCTGTTTCCGGAAGAGAGATTCGAACTTCGAACCCTCTTTGTGCGTTTTCCTATCTTCATCCCTGAAAAGCCTGGCTGTAATTTTTAGGATGTGTCCCCTAGCCTGAAGACTTTCCAATTTGCAGAAGCAGCTTCTCTCTATCCGTCCGATCTGTTCATCTTAATATTTTGAGAACATGGCTTGCTTCGGTTAAATTCTCTCTTGGAAACGCAGCCGCAGTTAGTCAACAGCCTTTAGGGAATTGAAGCAAGTCATTGTGCAGCATAGGCTGGAATTTTCCAGCCCCGTCCACCAGTGGGATCTTCCCATCCTGCCAATGTCCATTGAGTTTTGGTTGGCTCGCCACATCTGCCACAGGGTGTGCCACTCAGTGAAGAGCATGTCTGTTCTGTCCCTTAGTGGATGGAATCTGCATTGCAACTCTGTCAGGGGCTCTTCACAGTAAGAGTTTTAACAACACCAGGTTAAAGTCCAACAGGTTTATTTGGTAGCAAATACCATTAGCTTTCGGAGCGCTGCTCCTTCGTCAGATGGAGTGGAAATGTGCTCTCAAACAGGGCACAGAAGACACAAAATCAAGTTACAGAATACTGATTAGAATGAGAATCCCTACAGCCAACCAGATCTTAAAGATACAGACAATGTGGGTGGAGGGAGCATTAAGCACAGGTTAAAGAGATGTGTATTGTCTCCAGACAGGACAGCCCGCAAGTCCAGGAGGCAAGCTGTGGGGGTTACTGATAATGTGACATAAATCCAACATCCCGGTTTAGACCGTCCTCATGTGTGCAGAACTTGGCTATCAGTTTCTGCTCAGCGACTCTGCGCTGTTGTGTGTCGTGAAGGCCGCCTTGGAGAACGCTTCCCTGAAGATCCAAGGCTGAATGCCCGTGACTGCTGAAGTGGGCTTGCCTCCTGGACTTACGGGCTGTCCTGTCTGGAGACAATACACATCTCTTTAACCTGTGCTTAATGCTCCCTCCACCCACATTATCTGTATCTTTAAGATCTGGTTGGTTGTAGGGATTTGCATTCTAATCAGTATTCTGTAACTTGATTTTGTGTCTCTGTGCCCTGTTTGAGAGCACATTTCCACTCCATCTGACGAAGGAGCAGCGCTCCGAAAGCTCATGGTATTTGCTACCAAATAAACCTGTTGGACTTTAACCTGGTGTTGTTAAAACTCTTACTGTGTTCACCCCAGTCCAACGCCGGCATCTCCACATCATGGCTCTCCACCCACAGGGAGAAGGCAATTAAGGAGGACTCTTGGGATAACTTTCCCTTTGGCCAACAGCAGGAATATTCCTCTGTCATTACTGCAGTCAGACTTGTCATCTTTCTTGAAGATGGTCACAATTATAGCACCTTTGAGATCCCTTAGCATGTTCTCCTCCTTCTAGATAGGGGAATTGTGACCATGTATTCACGCCAATAGTGTTTCTTTGCCATGTTTTAGTGCTTGGTGGGAATTCTGTCTGCTCCTGAGACCTTGTTGCTCTTAGCTGTCGGATGGTCTTTCCTACCTGGTGCCGGGTTGAGGTTGTGGCTCAGGTAGTGGCAGGTAACATGCTGTGGGATGGAGTGGATGCGTTGTAGGCAGAATCTCTGTTAAGGAGGTCTTCAAAGTGTTCCCTCCAGTGGATGCCTAATGTCCCTCAGTTCCTGACCAGCAGTGGAGAGGGACCTTGGGTGCTTGGGTCATAGGGACGGGGAAAGGTTGCGGCGGGCGGGGTGTCAGGACTAGGAAACAACAGAGAGAAAACTCAGCGAGGGTCCGCAGCACACAGGGAATCTCTGTGACAATGCGGAGAAGGTTAAGCGAGCATGCACAGACTGGATTCAGTCTGTGTGCGCAGTTGTCTAGAAACGTCACCTTTCAGACAAATGATAATCCTCAGAGTTTGCTGCGCAGATTCTTGCAAATGCAAACCTTCAAAACAATCCTGCACCTCTCGCCCATTCCAAAAACAAACTAACAGGAGCAAATTCTAGAGAATGTGTTACCTTATAATCTAAGTGTAATCTGTTGAGAAACCATCCCAGTGCAAAAACGTTATATATAACAAGGCAGCTGATGGATAATGGAAAGAGATCCAAGGATCACTATGTGCCAATCAGGCATCAAGAAAACTTGCATTCGACTTTAATGGAGTACAGTTTATTCTATTTTGACACGGGAAGCATCCAGCTAATCAGAGTGATGTGCGTATATAGGACAGTAATGTGACTCACTTGCACACGTTTCATTCCCGGGACAGCACGGTGGCACAGTGGTTAGCACTGCTGCTTCACAGCGCCAGGGACCTGGGTTCGATTCCCGGCTTGGGTCACTGTCTGTGCAGAGTCTGCACGTTCTCCCCGTGTCTGCGTGGGTTTCCTCCGGGTGCTCCGGTTTCCTCCCACATTCTGAAAGACGTGCTGGTTAGGGTGCATTGACCCGAACAGGCCCCTGGACTGTGGCGACGAGAGGAATTTCACAGTAACTTCATTGCAGTGTTAATGTAAGCCTTACTTGTGACTAATAAATAAACTTCTTTATAAAAATTGGTTCAACTATCATAGGAAAAGAGGCCTTGCACAATTAACGTAAGCTCAGAATTTCAGAAGCTATTTCCTAGATTGTCTGCTGGGTCAACTCCTCCCTGCAGCTATCTGTCCTCCCTCTGAGGAGATGGCGGGGGAATGGAGATTTACAGTGGAAGAGTGTCGCTATGAATGCCAAACATTGCGATCCTGAGCAGCTGAACAAACAAATACCAGGGCAGCATTCTGAATATTGGCCAGAGCAGGGGATTGGAGTTGCGTGATGTAATATAGTTTTGCAAAACACGGCTGTGACAGCCACAGTGGAGCTAATATCCATTCAAGTGTAATTCTGTGTCTACAGAATGTAGAGTGGCTTTATTTTTGGTTTTAGGCGGAAGAGAGTTCCTTAGCATGGCCCTCCGGGGAGTGGGGAGTCAGGATTTGCACTGAAATAAGATTCAAATACCACCCTCACACCCCGCCATCAACGGGATCCAGTTCAAAACTTTGACCAGGTTGTATTTTATGTTGCATTATCGGGCACATTCATTTCACTGTGCGCCTCACTACAACACCAAAACTCTTTGGATCATGAAGACCTGTGTTGTAAGGCTGCATGTAATAATAACTCCAGCTTAATGACAGCCAGCATCACTGGGGAGTTCTTAATGGAATGATGACAGACCGCTTGACTTCCAACCCTCAGTTGGTGAGAGTTTGAAACCCAGAGCTTACGCGCAGTCCATCTCACTTAACCTCATTCAGTGAGCTATGTCAGATCCTCACCAGGCTGAAGGATCTGCACAGAGGAATAAAAGGTGCAGTTTAAATAATGCATAGTTAGGCGACACAGGTTATCAAACCTCAGCAGTAGATGTTATAGAATCATAGAACCCCTACAGTGCAGAAGGAGGCCATTTGGCCCATCGGGTCTGCACCGAACACAATCCCATCCAGGCCCTATCCCCAAAACCCCATACATTTTACCCTGGCTAGTCTCCCTGACATTAAGGGGCAATTTAGCATGGCCAATTCACCTAACCCGCACATTTTTGGACTGTGGGAGGAAACCGGAGCACCCGGAGGAAACCTACCCAGACACGGGGAGAACATGCAAACTCCACGCAGACAGTGACCCAAGCCGGGAATTGAACCCGGGTCCCTGGCGCTGTAAGGCAGCAGTGCTAACCACTGTGCCACCAATGTGCCACCTGTTGTTCCTATCAGTCTAGTAGTGATTCATCAAAAGTCTTTGAGGGTGGGATCAATGACTAGGGGGCGTAGATTGAAGGTAAGGGGCAGGAGGTTTATAGATGATGTGAGGAAAATACTTTTCACTCAGAGGTGGTGGGAGTCTGGAACTCACTGTCTGAAAGGGGTGGTGGAGGCAGAGATCCTCGTAATATTTAAGAAGTATTGAGATGTTCACTTGCGATGCCAGAGCATACAAAGCAATGGGCCAAGTGCTGGAAGATGGGATTAGAATGGTTGGGTGCTTTGTCTTTGACCGGCGCAGACGCAATGGGTCGAAGGGTCTTTTTCTGTGCTCTGTGACTCTGCATTTGTGTGATACAAGGCTGCTTACCAGAGCAGAGCCTTGTGACTTCTGCCCTCCATTTACTTGAGGGCTCACTGCCAGGCTTGGGTGTAGCAGGCAGGGATCCCTGTGGGTGCAGACTAAATGGACTGAATGGCCTCCTTCTGCACTCTAGGGATTCAATAGGTTCTATGGAAGATTTGCCGCTGGGACTGAAAACAGGAGATGACGCGGGTTCAGCGGGTGGCGGGACCCTGAGTTGGCATATTGCTGGCAGCGTCCAATTAGGAGGCTGCCGGTTCCCAAGAGCTGCTGGCTCAATCAGCGGGTTGACAGCTCAGCAGCGCCACCACTAGTGGTGGCCATTGCTGGTGCTGCAGGATCAGGGAGAGGGTGCTGCAGTGGCCCAGGAGCCCTTGAGGGCCATTGAGATAGGTTGGGGCAACTGGGGCCAGGCAATCAGATCCCCAGCAATTGGAGTGGGGTGGGTTTGGGACCATGAAGTACCAGCGGTACCTTTGCTGCAAGGACAGCTGGGTGTTTCCTACATTGGTCATCTGCCGGCTGTTCATCTGAATTAGAAACAAAATTTCAATGCACCACATTGGTGCTGGGAGAAAAGGAGCTATCCAGTGTAATTCCTCTCCCGCTCTTTGTAGCCTCTGTAGATTCATAGAAACATAGAAAATAGAGGTGGAGATGCCAGGGTTGGACTGGGGTGGGCACAGTAAAAAGTCTCACAACACCAGGTTAAAGTCCAACAGGTTCATTTGGAGTCACTAGCTTCTGGAGTGCTGTTCCTTCATCAGGTGAGTGGAGGTAGGTTCACAAACATGGCATTCATAGGCAAAGACACAATTGCAAGATACTTACAGATTGAATTATGAAGAATGGTTCGACATGTGTGCAGACAATGCAAAATTGCTGAGCAGAAGCTGATCGCCAAGTTCCGCATGCATGAGGACGGCCTCAACTGGGATCTTGGATTCATGTCACACTACATGTAACCCTCACCATACTGCCTGAGTTTGTAAAATCCTACTAACTGTCCTGGCTTGAGATAATTCACACCTCTTCAACTTGTGATTATCCCTCTCTCCACTCGCACTGTCTGTACCTGTAAAGATTGATTACCTGGAACGACTCGCATTCCAACCATTCTCTTGCAATTGTGTCTTTGTCTATATATGCCGTGTTTGTGAAACCTACCTCTCCACTCACCTGATGAAGGAGCAGTGCTCCAAAAGCTCAAGATTCCAAATAGACCTGTTGGACTTTAACCTGGTGTTGTGAGACTTCTTACGATAGAAACTAGAAGCAGGAGTAGGCCATTCGGCCCTTCGAGCCTGCTTCACCATTCATTATGATCATGGCTGATCATCAAATTCAATATCCTGATCCCCCCTTCCCCCCATATCCCTTGATCACTTTAGCCCCAAGAGCTACATCTAATTCCTTCTTGAAATCACACACTACCCACACTTCGATTCCCACACTTCAAGTGCATATCCAGAAGCTTTTTAAGTGAGTTGAGGTTTACTCCACACCCTGGTTTGGTAGTGAGTTCCTGACCCTCACTACCCTCGCAGGTGAAAACTTCCCCACTAATCCCTGAGTCCGATTGGGATCGTACTTTGCCAAGGAATCATGTTGTTAAAGTCCCACACTGATCACTCTGGCGCTGTGCTTGGCTGTTCCTTTCCATTAGATCCTCAACTTTGATGGATGGCTGGAAGCATATGATCAATAAAATCCAGACCGATGGCAGGAGATGGTCTGAGTGATGTTACGTTGGGAAAAAATGATGCATCGGCAATTTTGACAGAGTGTAACATCTATGACAATGTCCCGACTCTTCACAGTGGGTTTGATATGACATCCTCTGAATAATGCTTTCTCCAATGCTCACTGCTGGCATCAAATTTCTAGTGTAGCTTGCAAACTCTATTGACAGCTAAGATTGTCTTTAATAATTAAACAGAAGATGGTCTGTCTGAAGGAATCACAGCTAACAATAGCAGAGGATCTGGGACTTTGCAAACCAGAAGAACCCTCAAATTTAAATTGAAGTATTAAAAGGGTAGGTTCATTGTGATCTGCTCGGTATGAAGTTTGGGCGTAGAGTGTGTATTGCACCGCTTTTCTAATCAAGTGGTAATAATATGAGTCAGACTCACATTAATACCAATTGTAGGGTGGCACGGTGGCACAGTGATTAGCACTGCTGCCTCACAGCTTACTGTGCTTACCCCAGTCCAACGCTGGCATCTCCACACCATGGCCTCACAGCGCCAGGACCCGTGTTCCATTCCCGGCTTGGGTCACTGTCTGTGCGGAGTCTGCACCTTCTCCCCGTGTCTGCGTGGCTTTCCTCTGGGTGCTTCGGTTTCCTCCCACAGTCTGAAAGACGTGCTGGTTAGGTGCATTGGCCATGCTAAATTCACCCTCAGTGTACCCGAACAGGCGTCGGAGTGTGACGACTAGGGGATTTTCACAGTAACTTCATTGCTGTGTTAATGTAAGCCTTACTTGTGACACTAATAAATAAACAAAAGACTCACTGGCCTGAATCTCTGATCTAACATCATGTGAAGTGAGAGTGCTCAGGGGAAGTAAAGGGGGTGATTCTCCGACCTCGCCACGCTGTTAGTAGATCGAATCCATCCCAGAGAATGGTGTGCAAGCTCAAAAATCCGAATCATCCTAAAACATTACCAAAATGATGATGAATCAGAATGGTGCCACTGTCCGGATAGTGAAGGCCTGCGGAAGATGGTGTAGCTTCCAGAACATCATTGTCTCTACCATGGCTAGGAATGGTGGTTGGGATGATGGTAAATGTGGGCAGACTGAATCTCTTGCTTACTTTGATTTTCTCCGTTCTCCTGTATGAAAGGCTATAATGCAGGAGCAGTCTTCATGGTCAACTATAGGCAATGGTTAAAGGAACAATGTGACCTTATAGAATCCAGTTCCAACTGGTGACAATCTTCCTGCTCTAGAAAGCCGATGTCAGACAGATGAGCTTGGCATTGGGTTGGAACAGATTGGAAAAATTCAAACCCTACTGTAATCAAGACATGTTTGCATAATATAATTCTTGCATATATTCCTCCCTATGGTAGAAGGGTAGTTTTTGATTTGATTTTTTGATTTGATTTATTATTGTCACATGTATTAACATACAGTGAAAAGTATTGTTTCTTGCGCGCAATACAGACAAAACGTATCGTTCATAGAGAAGGAAAGGAGAGAGTGCAGAATGTAGTGTTACAGTCATAGCTAGGGTGTAGAGAAAGATCAGCTTAATGCAAGGTAGATCCATTCAAAAGTCTGATGGCAACAGGGAAGAAGCTGTTCTTGAGTCGGTTGGTACATGACCTCAGACTTTTGTATTTTTTTCCAGACGGAAGAAGGTGGAAGAGAGAATGTCCGGAGTGCGTGGGGTCCTAAATTATGCTGGCTGCTTTGCTGAGGCAGCGGGAAGTGTAGACAGAGTCAATGGATGGGAGGCTGGTTTGCGTGATGGATTGGGCTACATTCACAACCTTTTGTAGTTCCTTGTGGTCTTGGGCAGAGCAGGATCCATACCAAGCTGTGATACAACCTGAAAGAACGCTTTCTATGGTGCATCTGTAAAAGCTGGTGAGAGTCATAGCTGACATGCCAAATTTCCTTAGCCTTCTGAGAAAGTTGAGACAGGAAGCTGATAGACTACAGGGGGAATTCTTCCATTTTCAGGCTAACTATCCATGCTGGTGAGAAAACAGGAGTGTTACCTTTTGGCGCTGGCAGTGTCTATCGGGTGGGATTCACCTACCTGGAATCATAGAATCCCTACAGTGCAGAAGGAGGCCATTTGGCCCACCGATTCTGCACTGACCACAATCCCACCTAGGCCCTATTCCCATAACCACTCATATTTACCCTGCCAATCCCCCTGACACTAGGGTTCATTCAGCATGGCCAATCAACCTAACTCGCGCATCTTTGGACTTTGGGAGGGAACCAGAGCACCCGGAGGAAACCCACGCAGATACGGGGAGAACGTACAGATTCCACACAGACAGTCACCCAAGCCGGGAATTGAGGCAGCAGTGCTAACCACTGTGCCATCGTGCTGCAAATGAGGCCCTTCTGGGAAACACTCTGTCCAGCCAGCTCAGAGATAGGCCCCCCTCTCCCCAAAAAATGAAATGGTGAACCCCCCCCCCCCCCCATTGACCAGGGGAGCACCACCAATCCCTCACCAAAGAGGGGCACCCTACCCCCGTCCACAAATAATGGGGAACACCCACCATACAAGCATGAGGGTGACATGACCCGACTCCGCCACTCAGTCTCCCCTTTGGACCCTCTTCCACCTCAGACCCCGCTCCATATAGTTCCCCTTGTCCTCAGAACCTCACTCAGGCCCCCCCCTTCATGCCGTGTGCCGTGGCAGTGCCAACGGTGCATTGACCCCAGCATCCTGGCACTGGTACCATGGCACCTTGGATCCCGAGGCGCTCAAGGACGTAGATCGAGCGAACATTTGCCCCTCTGCCACTGTCAGTCTGCAGAGGAAGGCTGGAATTCTCTGGCCATTCAGGGCCAACGGGATTATCCTGTCCCACTGCAGTGAATGAAGATTTGGCTGAGCGCGGTGATGGGCCGCGAATGGCTGGAGAATTCCAGCCTAGGATCCCTCAAGGGTCCTGGGGATTGGGTGGGCTCAGGCCGGGGCAAGGAGTTGTCCTCACGATTCTCCCCTGGGATGGGGATCTTGTGGCTGGACTATCCCTTTCGTTTCCCACTTTCTGTCTCCCTTTCTATTTGAATTTGCTTTCTTCCAATCTTCCCCGAATGTAGGGAATTTTGGAAAATTTGAACCAATGCATCAGCTATGTCACTAGCCATTTCTTTCAAGGCTTTAGGGTGAAATTCATCCAGACTCAAGATGATGGCATAGCGGTATCGTCACCGGACTAGTAATCTAGAGATCCAGGGAAATGATCTGTGGATACAGGTTTGAATGCCGCCATGGAATATGGTTAAATTTAACTCAATAAAATCTGGAATTAAAAGTCTAATGATGACCATGAAACCATTACTGATTGTTGTTAAAAACCCATCTGGTTCACGAATGTCCCTTAGGGAAGGAACATAAAGAGAATCTACCGGTTCATCCCCCCAAGCATTTGTTTAAATTCAAAAAAGGCAAATCGATGTGTGGTTGATTGGCCATGCTAAATTGCTCCTTAGTGTCCTGGGATGCGTAGGTTAGCAGGGTAAATCTGTGGGGTTATGGGGATAGGGTCTGGGTGGGATTGTTGTCGGTGCAGACTCGATGGGCTGAATGGCCTCCTTCTGCAATGTAAGGATTTATGATTCTATGACTGTGACTGATGGCCACGGGAAATGCACTAGGGAACGGTTATTTTCCCCATGCTTTTGTTTAATTGAAAAGGATACAGTACATAGAATCATAGAATCCCTACAGTGCAGATGGAGGCCACTTGGCCCATCAAATCTGCACGACAACAATCCCACCCAGGCCCTATCCCTGTAACCTCACTTACTTACCCTGCTAGTTCCCCTGACACCAAGAGGCAATTTACCATGGCCATTGCACATCTTTTGGAGTGTGGGAGGAAACCGGAGCACCCGGAGGAAATCCGCGGAGACATGAGGAGAACGTGCAAACTCCACACAGACAGTGTCCCGAGGCTGGAATTGAAACCTGAGACCCCGGCGCTGTGAGGCAGCAGCGTTAACCACTGTGCCACCCATGTACATGTTCTCTCTGCTGGCAGAGGCCAGTGCCCTACATATCAACACCCATAACTTCTGACAAGCATTCATGAGCCACAGTCTGGAATTTTCCTGTCCCGCCCACCACGGGAATCATAGTAGGTGCGGGTGTACGGGGGGAGGGGGGTGGTGGGGTTGGCGGGAACGCCATGCAAATGTCCGTTGACCTTGGGCAGGATTTTCTAGTCTTGGAGCGAGTGCGACCAGAAAATCCCACCCACAACCTGAGCCTGCCCCTGATAACTTTACTTATTTTCCAAATAAGATGGTGTGTTAGACCGGTAACCATCCTGTATTGGGGCTTTTCACACCCTGAGAGTTACAGACAGCCAAAGCTTTGTGTGAGGAATGAGGATCTTAATACAATGGAATGTCAAGGAAATCCATTTCATACGCTTCTAACACCGTTGCGTTTCAACGTCTCGGTTTTCCATGTTCCCTTCTGTTGAAGGTACATACTTAACAAAGGGATTTGTGAATTTGAACTTGAGTTTCAGGACTGTCTGGAGCTCCTTACTGCCACATTGCATGAAATGATTGATGGTTTGAGTTTTTAGGAGAGGCTGGATAGACTGGGACTTTTTTCTCTGGAGCGTAGGGGCTCCGGGGTGATCTTATAGAGGTCTATAAAATAATGAGGGGCACAGATCAGCTAGATAGTCAATATCTTTTCCCAAAGGTAGGGGAGTCTAAAACTAGAGGGCATAGGTTTAAGTTGAGAGGGGAGAGATACAAAAGGGTCCCGAGGGACAATTTTTTCACTCAAGAGGGTGGTGAGTGTCTGGAACGAGCTGCCAGAGGTAGTAGTAGAGGCGGGTACAATTTTGTCTTTTAAAAAGCATTTAGACAGTTACATGGGTACGATGAGTATAGAGGGATATAGACCAAATGCGGGCAATTGGGATGAGCTTAGTGGTGTAAAGAAAAATGGGCGACATGGGCAAGTTGGGCCGAAGGGCTTGTTTCCATGCTGTAAACCTCTATAACATGTTGCAGCAATCTTAAACAACTCTTGGTGCCCACTTAAAAAAATTTAGATTGAAAGTTTGTAATATCTTCCTGTCTGCACTGGGCATGACATAATTAGCTCAGTTGTTTGGCCCTTGTCTGAACCTTGGGCTCCTAGTTTTTCTATCGAGCCAGAGGTCGTCAAATCCCTTCATGTTTTTGGAAAGAAACGTCGGCTTCTAATTTCAGGCCAGTTGCATCCATGGACTATATGAAATAAACAATAGCTCTTGTATAAATCATACTTAAAAACCATTTGAAATGTTTAACTGTAAAAATAAATGCGCAATTAGTGTGACCTATATAAAATTGGTGAAAAGAGAGAAGCTTTTCATCCTTCACTTATCAGGAAACATTCAGGGATGCCAATTTTCAAATGAAATTTGGCACTTCTTCTGGTGAGTGCTGTTAAGTGTTTGCAGGTTTATTGTATATAACTGATTTATCTCAGAATACTGCAGATGACACGAGTTTTAAATCTCCAGCAGGTTGATTTACAGCACTTTAAATCATCTCAGTAATTATTGGATTTCTACACGCATGTCCTCAGCCAGATTCCAGAACCTTCCGAATGGTGTTAGTTGGTCATGCTCTCCAGACCCACCCACCAGCTTGGGCAATCAAGTGCATTAAACCTAGGCCAGTGAATGGACTAACATAATTCAACAGAGATCAATTAAACCATTGAACACTACAAGTGCAAGGTGAAACGCTTCAGCAAGATGTCTCTGTTCTCAGTGGTATTCAAGCTCTTAATACCAAGCAACTATGTATAATACATATGGTAAGAAATGAGTTGGTGAATAGATTCAACTATGAATAGTGGGCATGGAACTTACTGACTGTCCAGACTGTTAAGAAATATTTTGGGTATCGCTGAAAAAGAAACATGCAGTTGAAGTTTTCATTTTGCACTCATCGGACATAAAAAGGCCAAATTTAAATTTGGCAACAATTTATACTGCATGAGGAGAGGGTGCTGATTGGTTGATATGTGAATGCTGATTGGTCAAGACATTGCCTTGCAGAATTCACCAGGGAACTGTCATCACCCAAGGTTTTGTTTAAATTCAAGAAAGGCAAGTTGATGCTGGTTCGTTGAGGAATTGTCATGGGGAATGTACCAGGGAACAGTTGTTCCCCCATGTTTTTGTTGAACTGAAAAAAGGTACAGTGCGTGGAGATGTTCTTTCTGCTTGTATAGGACAGGGCACTGCAGATCAACATGCTTAGCTTCTAGCAAGCCTAAATGAGCCTGACTGATAATTTTCAATTACTTGTTATTATGAATCTTAGCACACTCAGGATTGTTCAGTACATACTGTCTAACTGTGGAATCACATCTAACGTCATTGTTTTCCTGTACTAACAGTGCAAGTCATAAGAAATTTCCTTGAAAAAAGTGTTGAACTTTCAGGGAAATTGATTTTGAGCGGGTTTGTCCCTGCATGGCAACTAGTAACAGGTACAAAAGTTATGAAAAGGAATGATCTTACGACAGGAGGATGAGATGCGGACAATGGATTGAAGGTCTTGTAAAGTTAAATACATCATAACATCTCACTTATCGGCAGAGGATGAAGTGGAAATGGTCGAGAGCTTCAAGTTTCTAGGTGTCCAGATCACAAACAACCTGTCCTAGTCCCTCCACACCAATGCTATAGTTAAGAAAGCCCACTAATGCCTCTACTTTCTCGGGAGTCTAAGGAAATTTGGCATGACTGCCTCAACTCTCACCAACGTCTACAGATGCACCATTGAAAGCATTCTTTCCAGTTGTATCACAGCTTGGTATGGCTCCTGCTCTGACCAAGACCACAAGAAATTACAAAGGGTCATGAGTGAAGCCCAGTCCATTATGCAAATCAGCATCCCATCCATTGACTCTGTCTACACTTCGCTCTGCCTCGGAAAAGCAGCCACACATTCAAAGGCTGTACACACCCTTGACATACTCTCTTCCACCTCTTCCTTTGGGAAAAAGATACAAAAGTCTGAGCTCATGTACAAGAACAGCTTCTTTCGTGCTGCCATCAGACTTTTGAATAGACCTACCTTACATTAAGTTGATCTTTCACTACACCCTAGTTATGACTATAACACTACATCTATGACTGCAACACTACAAACCAGCTTCCCATCCATTGACACTGTCTACACTTCCAGCTGCCTCGGCAAAATCGCCAGCATAATTAAGGACCCCATGCGCCCCGGACATTCTCTCTTCCATCTTCTTCCGCCGGGTAAAAGATACAAATGTCTGAGGTCACGTACCGACTGACTCAAGAACAGTTTCTTCCCTGCTGCCATCAGACTTTTGAATGGACCTACCTTGCGTTAAGTTGATCTTTCTCTGCACCCTAGCTATGACTGTAACACTACATTCTGCACTCTCTCGTTTCCTTCTCTATGAACGGTATGCTTTGTCGGTGTAGCGCGCAAGAAACAATACTTTTCACTGTATCCCAAAACATGTGACAATAATATATCAAATCAAATCAGAAGGGAAAAAATTATTCTTGGACAACTTTGGAGGGGCAATGATTCCCCATTGAAAACAAATTGTAACTCAGTTCTAGAGCAAATCAGTAAGGTTGCAAAGCACAATTTCTGACTCTGCTGTCGACAGGATGGAAAGCAAAATACAATTTGTTTACCAACTGTAAAATACCTGACCCTTAACCACAAGTGATCAAGGATCATGCAGGACTGTGATTTTAATTGTGCCGCAGTGCGTATTCCAGCAGAGAGACTGGGGGATACTTTCTAATCAGTCATCTCATTACCGTAAGTACCGCCATGCCTCATGAATTCATTTCAGAGCAATTCGAGTCTGACCTTGTTGTCAAGGAACAATCCAACAAATATTTGAGGTTTACCCTGAGTACAGAGACAATGATGTTTGCAGAATGACCTTTCACAACTGCTGAACAATGGTTGTTCATTCGCGCTGGTCTTTCCACACCATCTCGGCAAGTTTGCTGCTGGCTCAAGTCCCGGTTAGGTGGAAGAAAAATGTCGAGTTACAGGTGAAGACAATTAGTTGTGTTCAGAAGGGCCCTTGGCTTTACATTTTGCCCATATACATTCATTGTTTTGAACAGAACCGACCGTGGCTGAAATCGGCCAAAGTCGCATTGAGGAAACGTGACTTCAGTTGCGCAAATCCAAGAAGCAAGATATAGCAGGTAAGGATTACAGTTTTGATTGAATAAGTACAGAAGTTATTGAGGGCATTTACGTTTTTTGCAGCGTGAATAATTTCTCAGTGTAAAGTGCTGCCAAAGCTGAGGCTGTGGTTTGCAGAAGGTAGACAGCTCAATTTTGATTTGATTTGATTTATTATTGTCACATGTATTAACAGACAGTGAAAAGTATTGTTTCTTGCGCGCTACACAGACAAAACATACCGTTCATAGAGAAAGAAAGGAGAGAGTGCAGAGTGTAATGTTACAGTCATAGCTAGGGTGCAGAGAAAGATCGACTTAATGCAAGGTAGGTCCATTCAAAAGTCTGATGGCAGCAGGGTAGAAGCTGTTCTTAAGTTGGTTGGTACGTGACTAACAGCTTGTTTAAACAGCTTGCAGTTGGGTAGTGGCTTTAATATGATTAAACTGTCCCGAGGCACTTCATCAAAGTTGGATAGTAAACATGACATATAAGAAGACAGTCAGACTGGTGGCCAAAAGCTTGGTCAAAGAGGTAGGCGGAAGGACTGTCTTTAAAATTTAAAGTTGATTTATTAGTGTCACAAGTGGGCTTACATTAACACTGCAATGAAGTTACTGTGAAGATCCCCTAGTCGCCACATTCCAGCATCTGTTTGGGTACACTGAGGCAGAATTTAGCATGGCCAATGCACTTAAGCAGCATGTCTTTCAGACTCACCTGATGAAGGAACAGCGCTCCGAAAGCTCATGATTCCAAATAAACCTATTGGACTTTAACCTGATGCTGTGAGACTTCTTACTGTGCCCACCCCAGTCCAACGCCGCATCTCCCCATCTTTCTGACTGTGGGAGGAAACAGGAGCACCCGGAGGAAACCCGCGCAGACACGGGGAGAATGTGCAAACTCCACACAGACAATCACCGAATGCTGGAATTGAACCTGGGTCCCTGGCGCTGTGAGGCAGCAACGCTAACCACTGTGCCACCGTGCCGCCCTTTAGCGGAGGAGTTCAGGGAAGGAATAGGAGAAATGTGGGGACAAATGCAGATCCTGAAGTTTCTCTTCATTCGCCTGAGGGAGAGCGTGCAAAACATTTCTCTGGGAATGTTAAATGGACGAGGAAGATTCTGTGACCAGGGTTGCCTCCTCAAAGCCTGCGGAAGGCTTGATCAGCTTACTGGTCTTTGCTTTTCTGTTTTTTAGTCCGTTCTTCTTGTTAGTGATGTGAAATACGAGTATGCCCCTTGCTTTTTGGTTCTCTATATGCACAAATGTTCTGTGTGTATTGGAATAACAATGGAATTGTCCAGGTCACTGAACCATGCACAATTGGAACATTATGTTTCTCGGAGTCTCAAAGCGAAACAGGCCTCAGCTTTTTCAAGGGCGTTCCAAAACTCTCGAGTCAAGTCAGAATTGACTTGAGGCTGAAAAGAATAAATAATTTTTCTTGCTATTTTAAAAAATGGAGATATTTACATCTACTAAGGGCTCACTTTGCCACCCAGTCCCTGCGGTTTAACTGTTTATGAACAGTGTTATTTTTGCAGCCATTCTGACACCCTTTGATTTCTGGGATGTGATGATATCTGGCTGCTTTATAATGTAAAGGTGCTCGGCAGAGCAAGGGTACAGCATAAAGAACCCATGTTATGACACCCCTCTCCTAGCATGTGGTCAGTACTATTCCTTAATCCACAAAGGGTGGCACAGTGGTTAGCACTGCTGTCTCACAGGGTTCAATTCCAGCCTTGGGTGTCTGCCTGTTTGCATATTCTCCCCATGTCTGCGTGGGTTTCCTCTGGATGCTCCAGTTTCCTCCCACACTCCAAAGATGTGCTGATTAGGTGGATTGGCCATGCTAATTTTCTCCTTTAATGTTAGGGGGACTAGCAGGTTAAATATATGTGGTAATGGGGATAGGGCCTGGGTGGGATTGTTATCGGTGCAGACTCAATGGCCGAATAGCCTCCTTCAGCACTGTAAGATTCTATGATTCTAACTAAACCATAAGAGGAGCCGCTCTCTTCGGGAAAAGGGGGATGCAGTGCAGAGCAATCAAAAAAGCTTTTCAATAAATTCCAAGCAGGAACAACAAAACTAAATTGTAATCTCAAACACTGATGAATCTTCTCCCCTTTCCTTATTCAAACTCCATTCAAAGTTGGGCCGAATGGGCTTCTTCTGCACTGTAGGGGTTCTATGATTCTGTGAAATCAAGAGGCATATCTGAGGGATGCAGAAAGGGACAACTGTCCGGCATGGTTCCTGCATTTCACTCACCTGTAATCCCATTGAAAACTGGAGTTCCTGATCATTGAAATGTTGTTGCAGTCTCTGCCTGCTGTCATGTAACAGTTAGTTCATTATTAATTCAAGTATTTAAACTCATGACATATTCTTGCACATGCCACAGGTGCACTGCATAGTCCAGCTGCCATTTTCTTCAAGTTGGAAAGGTCTATGTCGAGGAACACCTTTCCAGATTGTCATAAACCTTCAACAGTTCAGGACCTCCTTATCTCTGTAACCTCTACCAGCTGAGAAACATCCTGAGACCTTTGCGCTCTTCCGGTTTAGGCTTTCTGCGCATTGTTATCAAATAATGTTTTTCTGACTCCCAAATGATATCTGTTTCTTATTTAAAAGGTACAATATGAATGGAGTGAATACAAATATTATCCTAACTCACATCGAGTCCTGTTCACCTGTTACTCCTGTGCTGACTGACTCTGACAATACCTGGATATTAAAATTCTCATCCTTGCTTTCAACACCTCCCCCAATGTCCTCACTCCTCTCAGTGATTGTAATCTCCTCCAATTTGAGAAGCCTCCAAGATATCTGCGTTAATCTAAGTCTGGCCTCTTGAGAATCCCTGATGCTCTCCATCATTAATGGCTTCCTGGGCCCTCTAACTCTGGAATTCCCTCCCCAAACCTCTCCGCCACTCTCACTCCCTCTCCTCCTTTAAGACGTTCCTCTCTCCTCCTTTAAGACGTTCCTTAAAATATGCACATATATTTTGGTCACCTGTCCTGATAGCTCCTTATGTGGCTCAGTGTCAAATCTTGCTTGATAATCACTCCCCTGTAATGCCTTGGGATGTTTTACAATGTTAGTGATGCCATATAAATAGGGGATGGGCAATAAATGCTGGCCTGACCAATGATGCCCACATCCCTATAAATTAATTATTAAAAAATGCAGATTGTTATTGAATGCAAACACTGCAGTTGATCTTTCCTGGCATATCATTAATAATGCTGTTTGCAATATCAATAACTAAATTAGTGATGGGAATAAGAAATGATGGAATTGTTTCCTGTGAGTGTGCTGGAAGCTGGATCGAGATGGGCCAGAATCTTGGCACAGTGGCGCAATGGTTAGCACTGCTGCCCCACAGCGCCAGGGAACCGGGTTCGATTCCGGCCTTGGGTGACTGTGTGGAGTCTGCACGTTCTCCATGGATTTCCTCCCACACTCCATTGATATGCGGGTTAGGGGGATTGGCCATGCTAAATTGCCTCTTAGTGTCCCAAGGTGTGTAGGTTAGGTGGAGTAGCAGGGTAAATACGTGAGGTTACAGGGATAGGGCCTGGAAGAATGGTCTGTCAGGGACTCAGTGCTTTCCTGATGGGCCGAATGGCTTCCTCCTACTGTAGAGATTCTATGATATTGTGATTCTATGAATCATTTTACTATCGCAGGTTCCTTCATTTCTTTAAGAGACTCTTTCGCACATCCACAATATGGTTTCAATTGTGCTGGATCTTAGAAGATTGTCACTTCTAAAGAAAGACTTGCATTTATATAGCACCTTTCACAACCATCAGTTGTGCCAAAGTGCTTCGTGCCATGAAAGTACTTTTTGAAGTGTGGTTGCTGTCGAAGTGTAGGATGCGCAGTAGTTAACTTCAGCGCAACTATATGATCTTGACCAGATAATCAGCCAATTTTATGATGTTAATTGAGGGATAAATATTGGTCAGGACACCAGAGAAACTTTTCCTGCCCTTCTTTGAAATAATGCCACTGGGATCTTTTATGTCTTATTTAAGAATGCAGGCAGAGTCTTGGTTTCATGTCTTCTCTGAAAGTTCATGAGATTTTGGAGCAGAATAAGGCCGTTCGGCCCATCGAGTCTGCTCCACCATTCAATCATGGTCGATATGTTTCTCAACCCCATTTTCCTGCCTTCTCCCCATAACCCTTCAACCCATTACCAATTAAAAATCTGTCTAACTCCTCCTTAAATTTACTCACTGTCCCAGCATCCACTGCACTTTGGGGTAGCGAATTCCACAGATTCACAACCCTTTGGGAGAAGTAGTTTCTCCTCAACTCGGTTTTAAATTTGCTACCCCTTATCCTAAGACTATGACCTCTCGTCCTAGAATGTCCCACAAGAGGAAGCATCCACTCCACGTCTACTTTATCCATACCTTTTATCATCTTGTATAACTGGAGGCTTTGGAGAGAGTACAGAGGAGGTTTACCAGGATGTTACCAGGATGTTACCTGGTATGGAGGGGCTTAGTTATGAGGAGAGATTGGGTAAACTGGGGTTGTTCTCCCTGGAAAGACGGAGGATGAGGGGAGACTTAATAGAGGTGTATAAAATTATGAAAGGCATAGATAGGGTGAACGGTGGGAAGCTTTTCCTCAGGTCGGTGGTGACGTTCACGAGGGGTCATAGGTTCAAGGTGAAGGGGGGGAGGTTTAACACAGATATCAGACGGACATATTTTACACAGAGGGTGGTGGGGGCCTGGAATGCGCTGCCAGGCAAGGTGGTGGAGGCGGACACACTGGGAACGTTTAAGACTTATCTAGACAGCCATATGAACGGAGTGGGAATGGAGGAATACAAAAGAATGGTCTAGTTTGGACCAGGGAGCGGCGCGGGCTTGGAGGGCCGAAGGGCCTGTTCCTGTGCTGTATTGTTCTTTGTTCTTTGTTCTTTGTTCAAGACGACACCTCCAACAGTGCAGCACTCCCTCGGTACTGCACTAGAGTGTCAGCCTAGATCATCGCACTCACGTCCTGAAGTAGGACTTAAACCCACAACCCTTTGACTCAGAATCTGAAGTGCGTCCCATTGAACCATGGTTTTCCAGTTCAGAGGTGTGTCTTTTGTTCTCCTGCGTCACTCAGTTAGCTATTTCAATCAAAACTGTATAGAGGGGAAAAATAATACTTACTGGCCAGTAATTATTTTTAGCATTCATTCTTTAAAAAGATGTCCTCTTTAAAAAGATGTTCTCTGTCAACACTGTGCTCCCCATATGCAGTTTTCTGTCCAAATCCCTTAGTATCTGTACAGTCTGCTTCAGTATCTCAATGCAACTCTCTCATCCCTTGGGTGCGATGGTGGCACAGCGGTTAACACTGCTGCTTCACAGCGCCAGGGACCTGGTTTCAATTCTCAGCTTGGGTCACTGTCTGTGTGGAGTTTGCACATTCTCCCCATGTCGGCGCGGGTTTCCTCCGGGTGCTCCAGTTTCTTCCCACGGTCCAAAGATGCGTGGGTCCGGTTGATTGGCCATGCTAAATTGCCCCTTCGTGTCAGGGTAAATACTTGAGGTTGAGGAATAGGGCCTGGGTGTGTTTGTGGTTGTAGTGCAGACTCAATGTGCAAAATGGCTTCCTTCTGCGCTGTTGGGATTCTATGATTATGATTGCTTGAAAACAAAACGAAAGTGTTTTGAAACAAATTGCAAAAACTGGTTAACACACAAACGCACAAACACACATGCACACACACACACCAACAAAGGAAAACAGATAGGGGCTGGAATTCTCCAAAGTCATACGCCACACTCCCTCTGCCAGGGAGAACAGAAAATTTGGCGTTCAGCTAACTCTTCATTCACAGCAACAGGACCGGAGAATCCCAGTGGCAGGTGAGGTCAGAGAATCCCAGCCAGGGTCACTGTAGAGTTGGACTCTGGAGGATAGGCTTTATAAAACAAAGGATAAAGTTCGCAGGGTTTTAATGCTGTCGATCTGGAGCTCCCTCATGTGAAGACTGGCCGCTGGTCCCAGTAGCTGCCTGGAGGTTCTTATCAGTGGGACTTCAGCATGCAGGAGAATATAGAGTTGACTCAATGCTTCTTGTTTGAGCATTGTAGGTTTCCAAATGCAGACTAGTTATACTCAGATGAGTATACTCTGGCGGCAGGTTGTTAACCACATGCAGAATTTCTGGCAAGGCAGGAAGAGAGTGAACTAGTGTAACCTTCCTTCTTGGTTTATTCCCCAAAACTGAGTTCAAATCAACCGGTTCAAAACTCAAAGCTCCTCTGTCAGGGGACTTCTAGTGAATCTTTGCTGTTAAACCAGTTTTTTTTCCCATCAATCAAAATAACTGCAGTTCAAACAAGCAAACAAACAGCTCTCTCTCGTCCCGCCAAGTACTATTTCAGGTAGCTGAAATCAGGTGATTTCTGAGAAAAGGCGTGCTTGTTGGCAGTCCAAGGTGAACTTATGACCTTTTCTAAAAAAACCCAAGTGTCCAGATGATAGTGTTCTCCCGTGTTTCAAAAGGAAAATACAACTCGTGAAGATGTGTTTTTCCCAGCCTCACTAAAAATATGCCCAAGATTCGACATAGAACCAGTCACCCAAAGGAGAAAGTGAGCACCTCAGAGATGAAGGCGAGTTCCAGGCCTCCTTTCAGTCGGGCAGAAGACCGTGGGAAGTTCTGAGTCTTGTACTTTCATGAAAAGAGTCGCTGTTAGTGAGCAGGCATTGAGTATGAGAGACCGTCTATGCGTGTAACACTATCTTCTCAGCAGCTGTGTTTATCTTACTTTTGGTTTACATGAAGAAAACGTTTGTGTATTATCGCACAGGGGCTAACACTGGGGATGCTGCAAGGGCTTTTGAAACCTTAAATCCAGTGGTATGAGCAGATAATAACGGGCAGTTTTAAACCTTGCCCAAAGCTGGGTCCCGATTGGGAAGCTGCTACTACTAGGCATGGCGTTGCCCTCACTGCCTTACCTCCCTTTGTTTAGTTTAACCCTTCGTCTTTATCTGTTGATGTTTATCCTCTGCGGCTAACACACAGGTTTGAGCAGCGCAGTGATGAATCATTCAGACTGCCTTCAATATTACTCTGGGTAGCGCCAGCTTCTGTGGTCATTCTGGACTTTATGTCGTGAGCAGAACAAAATACATCCATCCAGCTCAAAATTAGTTATCCTATTTACAAGACTCATCATTATTCTGCATATTCGGCAGAGGGTGGAATTTGAATTTTTTTAAAAATCTGGAATTAAGAATTCTACTGATATCCATGAGACCATTGTCGATTGTGGGAAAAACCCATCTGGGTCACTAATGTCCTTAAGGGAAGGAAATCTGCCATCCTTACCTGGTGTGACCTACATGTGACTCCAGAGCCACAACAGTGTGGTTGACTCTCAACTGCACTCCAAGGGCGACTAGAGTGGAGGCTTCTCCATTCAAAGAACAAAGAACAAACAAAAAACAAAGAACAATACAGCATAGGAACAGGCCCTTCGGCCCTCCAAGCCCGCGCCGCTCCCTGGTCCAAACTCGACCATTCTTTTGTATCCCTCCATTCCCACTCCGTTCATGTGGCTATCTAGATAAGTCTTAAACATTTCCAGTGTGTCCGCCTCCACCACCTTGCCCGGCAGCGCATTCCAGGCCCCCACCACCCTCTGTGTAAAATACGTCCTTCTGATATCCGTGTTAAACCTCCCCCCCCTCACCTTGAACCTATGACCTCGCGTGAACGTCACCACCGACCTGGGAAAAAGCTTCCCATCGTTCACCCTATCTATGCCTTTCATAATTTTATACACCTCTATTAGGTCACCCCTCATCCTCCGTCTTTCCAGTGAGAACAACCCCAGTTTACCCAATCTCTCCTCATAACTAAGCCCTTCCATACCAAGCAACATCCTGGTAAACCTCCTCTGCACTCTCTCTAAAGCCTCCAGGCGGCACGGTAGCACAGTGGTTAGCACTGCTGCTTCACAGCTCCAGGGTCCCGGGTTCGATTCCCGGCTCGGGTCACTGTCTGTGTGGAGTTTGCACATTCTCCTCGTGTCTGCGTGGGTTTCCTCCGGGTGCTCCGGTTTCCTCCCACAGTCCAAAGATGTGCAGGTTAGGTTGATTGGCCAGGTTATAAATTGCCCCTTAGAGTCCTGGGATGCGTAGGTTAGAGGGATTAGCGGGTAAATATGTGGGGGTAGGGCCTGGGTGGGATTGTGGTCGGTGCAGACTCGATGGGCCGAATGGCCTCCTTCTGCACTGTAGGGTTTCTATGATTTCTGGTAGTGTGGTGACCAGAACTGGTCATTACATCATATGAGGAGAGACTAAGTCGGTTCGGATTATATCCACTTGGAGTTTAGAAGAATGAGAGGGGATCTCATAGAAATCTATAAAGTTCTGACAGGATTAGACAGGGTAGATTCAGAAATAATGTTCCTGATGATGGGGGAGTCCAGAACTAGGGGTTGTAGTTTGAGGGTAAGGAGTAAACCGTTTAGAACTGAGATGAGGAGAAATTTCTTCACCCAGAGGGTGGTGACTCAGTGAAATTCACTACCACAGAAAGTAGTTGAGGTCAAGGCGTGTGGTTTCAAGAAGAAATTAGATATAGCTCTTAGGATGAAAGGGATCAAGGGATATGGGGGTAAGGCGGGATCAGGATATTGAATTTGATGATCAACCATGATCATAATGAATGGTAGAGCAGGCTCGAAGGGCCAAGTGACAGACATAGATGACTCTTCCATTCCTTAAACCTTCAAGAATCCTGTCTGTTTTGTTCTCTTTCTTTTGAAGAAAAACAAAACTCTCACAAGTATCTTGCTTGATTGTCAATACAAAACAATGCCCTTGGTTCCTTTTCCACAGCATTGGTTCCTTTGTTTCTGTGTCTCCAACACCAGCTGTCCTTTTTCTGTGCGATGCTGTTGAAGGTTGTTAAAACTCCCATCCACTTCAATGTGTTTCTATTTGAGTTTCTCTCCCCATAGGAACAAGATCACATGAACATGTCTCCAAGTTGAGGCGTTTATCCAGAATTCTCTGTTTGATTTTGAGTTAAAGGTACATCTCAAAACATTCTTGTAAAGTGCAGCTTTCATGATAAGTTATGAATGCCAGAGTATTATGATGGTAAACTAGTTTTATACAGAATACAACTGGACCAGAACAAGTTTCTGTGGATGGTGCTGGTCTGTACTGGCTCACTGCCATGAGAAGAATTGAGATGCATCTTAAAAGTGTTGCTGCCTCCAGATGTAAAAACAGAAGCAAAGACAGAATGTGGTTAGCCAAATCTCGTAATGGGCTTTCTTTGTATATCTGTGAGAAGTATTCTCGGAAGTGACATTTACTGTATCCTCTGTCAAGACCTTGAGAAATAATAGCTTAAGTTAGAGTTGTTTTTTTATTTTCACAGTTCAGATGCAGCAGTAACTGGTACTCAATTTTCTCATCTCCTGCTCATCATCCACAGCGGAAAAGGATGTTAATCAGGGCTAGACTGTATGGAGCCACTTGTTGATGGGTCCAGTTCATTAACATCAACTGAGTAGCAGCAAGTCTAGGATCCAGAGTAGGCAGGTAGGCAACAAACCATGGGTGTAAACATGGTTTCATTTAAGCAATGACCCTTGCAAAACTACTCCCATTTTGTCAAACCATGAGTTCTATCAGTGGGTAGGTGTGGAAAATTCCATGTGCAAACCTATTCTATCCCACAGCCAATCCTATTCAGTAAGTAAAGTTTATTTATGAGTCACAAGTCAGCTAACATCAACAGTGCAATAATGTTACTGTGAAAATCCCCTAGCCACCACACTCTGGTGCCTGTTCGGGTACACTGAGGGAGAATTTAGCATGGCCAATGAACCTAACCAGCACCCCTTTCAGACTGTGGGAGGAAACCGGAGCACCCGGAGGAAACCCACGCAGACACAGGGAGAATGTGCAAAATTCGCACAGACGGTGACCCAAGCCTGGATTCGAACCCGGGTCCCAGGCACTGTGAGGCAGCAGTGCTAACCACTGTGCCGCCCCTCTCCTTATATAAGGTGCTCTCCTTATTATACTGAAAAGGTTGTGGATCTAAAAGAGAATATTAGAGGTAAGACTTTATTGCAAACCCAAACATCGTTCACCCTATCTATGCCTTTCATAATTTTATACACCTCTATTAGGTCACCCCTCATCCTCCGTCTTTCCAGTGAGAACAACCCCAGTTTACCCAATCTCTCCTCATAACTAAGCCCTTCCATACCAGGCAACTTGCGCACAACTTATGCTAGACCTGCGTCCAGATATCATTTAACACCTTTGTAATCGTGTACAGATCCTTTTTTGCCATATTCAAAGCATTGAAATAAAAAGAGACAAAAATAGGATGAAATAACTTGGACAGCCAGAGATGTAATGCAGTCTCCAGTCATTGGGAATTGTCACAAGATGTTGGCTGGGATTCTCTGACCTCGCCTGTGGCTGGGATTCTCCAGTTCCACTGCTGTGAATGGAGACTTGGTTGAACGCAAAATTCTCCGTTCTCACTGGCAGCGGTAGCAGGGCGTGCGAGACCGGAGAATTCCAGCCGTTATGTATCATTATGATGATGTTTTAATCAAAAGATATGATAGTTACACTTTGTAAATGTGGCGTACGATGGCGGGGGAGGAATCACACACAGAGTTTTACTGTTGAATGCACTGAAGGCATTCAAGTAATGGAAAGAGGAGTGAAGGGAGCTGCAAGGAGGAATGGCATGAAGACAAATGGAGGCCGGACACAACATCGCGAATAGGAAGTTTATGAAGATGGAGCATCATAGAAATTGGTAAAGGAGAAAACAAAAGGATCCCATTGTCCATTTTGTTTTCCCGAATGGAAATAAATCCGAACATTCAAACACTCTGCCATGTAGAGGGCCTCTATAACACTGTGGTCTGTGCTGGAACAGGAAGTTTTGTTTGGATGCAAGAATTTAAATATTTCAGAGAAAGTTGCAAGTACAATGTCTCATTGACGTTGAAATTTGTGTGCAACTTTTGGCACATTGGTGGAGCTTTTTGTGCCTGCTTTCTGTAAGGATTATTGTAATGAAGTTGTTCGACTGTATAAAATACGCAGATTATCCACTTCACAACAAACGCCAGATTGAGTACGCCTTATGTTCCCGGAATGTGAATACAGAACTGGTGCAGCGGCGGTGGAGAATGGGAGAGCTGGGTTTGGGAAACACCTCTCAAATCTGTTCTGCCATTTAACTGATATTTATCTCAACTCCATCTACCCGCCTTGGTTCCCTATCTCTTAACATCCTTGGCCTTGGTTCCCTATCCCTTAATATCCTTGCCCACAAATCTATCCATAAGATAAATGCAAAATACTGTGGATGCTGGAATCTGAAACAAAAACAGAAGATGCTGGAAAATCTCAGCAGGTGTGACAGTCTCTGTGGAGAGAGAACAGAGCCAATGTTTTGAGTCTGGATGTCCCTTCATCAAATCTATCCATCTCTGCTTTGACATTTTCAGGAGACTCCCAATCTCGAAGATTTCTGTAGAAGAAAGTTCTAGATTTCCACTGTACTTTGTGCAAAGAATTCCTGCGTGACATCACCCTTGAAAAGCCTGGCTCTAATTTTAAGGTTATATCCTCTTGTTCTGGACTCCTACCCCTTCTTCTCTTTACCTAGGCTATCAAATTGTTTAATCACCTCAATTAGATAATCTGGTAATCTCTTATACCCAAGGAAATGCAATCTTAGCATACGCAACCTCGTGCGGCAAAGTGGCACAGTGGTTAGCACTGCTGCCTCACAGCGCCAGGGTCACAGGTTCAATTCCGGCCTTGGATCACCATCTGTGTGGAGTCTGCACGTTCTCCCCGTGTCTGCGTGGGTTTCCCCCAGGTGCTCCGGTTTCCTCCCACAGTCCAAAGATGTGCGGGTTAGGTGGACTGGCCATGCTCAATTAACCGTAGTGTCAGGGGGATTAGGAGGGTAAATATGTGGGGTTATGGGGATAGGGCTTGGGTGGGATTGTGGTCGGTGCAGACTCGATGGGCCAAATGGCCTCCTTCTGCACTGTAGGGATTCTATGATTATTTAGTCCTGATATCATTCTGATGAATCTGCACCGCACACCTTCCAATGTGTTCTTGCTGTGATGAGATAGCGATGCTCAGAACTTAATTCAGAACTTCAGATTGTTTCTGACTAAAGCTTTATAAAATATTTGATCACTGGAATTCTTCAGATAGAGGTCAACACGACATTAGATTTTCACTTATTTGTTTATATCTGTCCACCAGCTTTTAGTCCTTGTCAGTTTTGACCTGGCTGCAATTTAATATTTAATTGGATAAGGTGTTCTCACCCATCATTTGATTTGATTTGATTTATTATTGTCACATGTATTGGGATGCAGTGAAAAGTATTGTTTCTTGCGCACTATGCAGGCAAAGCATACCGTTCATAGAGAAGGAAATGATAGAGTGCGGAATGTAATGTTACAGTCATAGCTAGGGTGTAGAGAAAGATCAACTTAATGCAAGGTAAGTCCATTCAAAAGTCTGACAGCAGCAGGGAAGAAGCTGTTCTTGAGTCGGTTAGTACGTGACCTCAGACTTTTGCATCTTTTTCCCGACGGAAGAAGGTGGAAGAGAGTATTTGTTTCTCAGTGCCATTTCAAATTTGATGCAAAAATATTTCAAGATGCACCTGGGGCTGGATTTTCGGGCCCTTGCTGACGGCGGGACCAGAGGCGACACCCAGTGTTGGGAAGGGTGAGCCGTGTGAAATGCTCTAGCCATTGGCAGAAGATCCCGCCGGCGGCTAATAGCGAGCTGTCTCCGCCATCTGAAAATATGCCACAGGGATGGGAAGGGGGCTGCGGGGGCGTGGGAGGGGGGGGCATGTGGGGGGTGGGGGGGGGGGGGGGGGTGGGGGGTGGTTGGGGGGGAGGCATTAGGGGTCGGAGCTGGAAATTCCTGCCCCAGGATAATTTTATGGAATTTGTTCCAGGTTTACTTCTGTTCCTTTCATGTCTGCTGGAAATCATAGAATCCCTACAGTGCAGAAGGAGGCCACTTGGCCCATCAAGTCTGCACCAGCTCTCTGACAGAGCATTCCATCCAGTTCTTATCCCCATAACCCATGTATTTACCCTGCTAATCCCCCTGATCTACACATTTTGGGACATTAAGGGACAATTTAAGGGAAATGGGATTCTATGAAATCACCAGCTTCGTCTCTGTTTACTTTCCAATGTTTCCTCCACCTTTTATAGTGATGTTGTTCTTTGAGTTTCTTTTATTCATTCATGCGATGTGGGCATTGCAGGTTCAGCCAGGATTTATTGCCCATCCCTCTGAGGGCAGTTAAGAGTCAGCCAAATTGCTGTGGGTCTGGAGTCACATGTAGGCTAGACAGGGTAAGGATGGCAGATTTCCTTCCCTAAAGGACATTAGTGAACCAAATCTACCAAAATGCATCACCTCACATTTATCTAAATTAAACTCCATCTGCCATTCATCAGTCCACTGGCCCAATTGATCAAGATCCCGTTGCATTCCGAGATAACCTTCTTCACTGTCCACTATTCCACCAATCTTGGTGTCATCTGCAAACTTACTAACCATGCCTCCTATTATTGCATAATAGGAAGCATCTTTGGATTATTAGTCCAGCGACAATACTGACAATACTATGGTGCCATGGTATTAATATTTATTTCCACCAACAACTATTAAGAGCCAATGATTAATAAAAAAAAGTGTCTTCAATAGGCCAAAGATGTGTGGGTTAGGTTGATTGACCAGGATAAATTGCCCCTTAGCATCAGAGGGGTGAGCTGGGTAAATACATGGGGTTATGGGGATGGGGCCTGGGTGGGGTTGTTGTTGGTACAGACTCGATGGGCCGAATGGCCTCCTTCTGTACTGTAGGGATTCTATGATCTATAATTCTATGAAATAGAATCAGCGGTATTTTTTCAGAGATTCCACACTTTCATCTCCGTTACTACACAACATAGCGCATTTCCCAAAGTAAAAAGGACAATTGCAGGTAGTCCAACCTGAAACCCTCCATGAGCAGAAAAGAAGGACTTTCATTTTTACAGCTGTCTTTGCCCTCTCAGGATGTCCCAAAGTGCTTGAGCCAATAGAGTTCTTTTAAAGCGTAGTTACTGTTGCAATGTAGGACACACAGCAATTTATGTATAGCCAGTTCCCACAAAAACAGCAATGTGATACCGAGCTGATAGTCTGCTTTAGCCATGTTGGTTGAAGGGATAAATATTGGTCAGAATAACGGGGCGAACTCGCTTGTTTTTTTATAATTATACCATTGGAATCTCGGCATCTGCCTGTAAGGGAGCAAGGTCCGTAGCTGGATGTCTCAGTTGAAAGGTGGTATCTCTGACTCTGTACCACTTCCTCAGGAAGTGCCAGTGTAAATTTTGTGCTGATGCTCCTGGAGTGGGACGTGAACCCACAACCTTCTGACTGAGCGGCAAGAGAGCTATCATAGAATCC